>NC_043963.1:44748352-45048352 GCF_902148855.1 Sphaeramia orbicularis | reverse complement strand
AATGTGCTCTGTATTTGAAATTTCTATTTGATTTGATTTGTATGTAGGTTTTGTATCCAGATGGGTTTCCTCTGGAAACTTTGAGTCTAATATGAATTACGACAAGAAGATCATGGACATCGACTGCATTATTAGACTGTACGATGGCCAAAATACAAAACCTCCTATCTGAAAAAAATCACTTTTTTCAGGAAACAAAAAAAAAAACGTGGATCCTGGAGGATTCTGTTGGGTTTCTGTAAATTGGCTTAGAGTCTGGTTTTGACCAACTCTATATGTAAAATGTCATGAGATAACTTTTGTTATGATTTAGCGCTATATAAATAAAATTTGATTGATTGATTGATGGTTTAGTTTTATTATAGTATGGTCTTTGTTGTTGTCAGGTGACCTTCATGTCATAAGAAAGGGTGGGATTATGTTACAGATAGACTGAAAATGTGGAGTCATCCTTGTTCTCACCATTTAATGTGAAAACTCAAAATCTAAAAGTTTGCAGATAGGAGGTTTTGTTTTCTGGCCATCGTGTAGTATCTCTAACAAACAGTATGATGACTCCATTACCCAGGAGTCTCGGTGTGAGGATGTGGGGTCCGTACTGACGGTGGAGGAGCAGCCGCAGGACTTCAGCGACATATCTAGCGTTCTGGGGAAAACCAAACGCCAGATCCTGGCTGCTCAGTTCGAGTGCTACCTGAAGATAATCCATGATCCTCCACGCACAGAAGAAGGTGATAAGCCTGTTCCTTTTCCTCTGTAACGCTGGGTCAACAGATAACAGTCGAGCAGCTGGAGCTGACATCTAATGGAATTAACATGTTTTATGTCTGGCGGATGGCAGATAAGGGTTGCACTGAGGCAGTTAAAATGAAATCACTTCCTTTGCAAATGTGATCCTATTTTAATGCAAGTAAAACTCACACCCTCACAGGATATCAGTAGAAAACAAATCCATCTTTATAGTCTTTTATTATTCATATAGAGTTATATTTTAGTCTGTGAAGGGAATAAAAAGACTAAATTATGATTTTTCAGTAAATGAGGAAGTTCTCTGCAAATCTCTGCAACTGTCCTGGTCATAATTATGTAAAGCTGCAACTACCCTTTTTTTTTTGTAATTGATTGATGAATTGATTATTGTCCTCGATTTGATTCGAATAAAGAATTATTTGAATAGGCAGAAAAAAATGAAACGGGCATGTCTGAAAGTGACAAACAACTTGTCCTTTATTCCAGAACCAGCTGAAACAACCACAAAAAAGTATAAAAATAAAAGGATATATATGAAGTATAGTGTCTATATAGAAATAACAATAACAACAACAACAGTATAACGTATATATAACAAGTGGGTGCCAAACACAACAAACCCCACCCCTCACATATATTGTAGCTTATTTTGGCATCAGTCCAGCTGATGTCATCATGTCTATGTGTGTGCTGATGTCAGTATATCAATTGCCTCTATATATGTGGCAAGTTTGAAGTAAATTGAAACAAAATTGATGTTTTTATAAACGTGAAATTTTACCCATCGTAAGTAAATGGGAGGAGAAAAAATATGTAAAAAAATTATTACAAAATTTGAACTTTGACCTACTTTTCCCAAAATGTAACTACATCTATTCTGCGTGACTGGCAATCTATAAACCAACTTTGGTTTGAATTCAACCAATAGTTTTGCTGCTACAAACATGTGAAATTTCGCCCATTATAAGTAAATGGGGAAAAAAAGATTTGAAAAATTAATGCAAAATTTTAACTTTGACCTATTTTTCCTAAAATGTAATCAGATCTATTCTCAGTCACTGGCAATTTATAAACCCAATTTGGTGTGAATTCAACCAATAGTTTTGCTGCTAAAGCAGTGGTTCCCAACGTTTTTTGGCTTGTGACCCCATTTTAACATCACAAATTTCTGCCGACCTAAGACATTCAAAACTGAGACTTTTTTTTTTTTTTTCTAAAATGTATTTGTTTTTGATCATGTAATAGTTCGCTATACTATGTTGCAAATAAACATTAATTTTACATGACATTAAGGCTATCTAATGCATATTGTGGACGGAGGCAGAAGAGCCAGGTGTAGATTACTGCACAAAGGGAGAATTTTGTACAGTCAGTCCAAAGGCTGCAAATTAATACTGAAAAAACAATAACTCAAACTATGAATTATGAAAGAGCTGCAGCATCTGAAATCGACCACAATGAACATTTGAAAGAAACAGTTCCACAGTGTTTCAGGTTCAGCTCCAGAGTTTGTCATGTCTTTTATGTATTGTGATTGTCTCTCTCAACTCACCGTATATTTTTTATTAGTACGTTTTTATTTTATTTTTATCAATTACTAGAAATTTTAGGTGACCCCATTTGAATTCCAGTTGACCCCACATGGGGTCCCGACCCCAAGGTTGAAAAACACTGTGCTAGAGTGTTAACAAACAAACAAGTTGAACCAAAAGCAATACCCCTTGCCTCCCCTTTGGGGGGCAGGGTAAAAATATCCATAGATATAAACAACAACAAACAAGTTAAATGACATCTACAAACAATATGTCCACTGCAGTCTACAACGCATTTGGATCCAACTTACAAACAAGTTAACATGGAACTAACATACGACTGAAGAAAATAAAGTCTCAGATACAGCTCCCATCCTCTCCTCAACATCCAGGCAGACCTCATGTGCATCTGTTGGCACATTGGACAGTTTAACATCATGTCTCATGTTTCATGATTCTGTAGTGGTACATCCACTGTTGGTGCTTATATTTGTAGTAGTAGTATGTCCACTGTTAATACTTGTATTTGTAGTCGTATTAACTGTCATGGACATTTGTTCTGGTTGTTGGTGGTTGTGCTGATCTACTTTTTGACAGTTCTAGTTCAGTTATCTGTGCATCAACTGTATTCATGTGTCTCCCCCGACTTCCCCCCTTCTCCCCCTCTTCCCCAGTCTCTCTCTCTCTCTCTCTCTCTGTCTCTCTCTTTCTCTCCTCCTTTCCCTCTCTCTTTCACCCCAACTGGTCAAGACAGATGTCCATCCTTCAGGTTTCTTCCTGTTAAAAGGAAGTTTTTTCTCACCACTGTCACCAGTCACAGGTGTTTGCTCCTGGAGGATTCTGTTGGGTTTCTGTAAACTGGCTTGAGAGTCTGGCTTCAACCAGCTCTATGTGTAAAGTGTCATGAGATCAATCAATCAATCAATCAATCAAATTTTATTTATATAGCGCCAGATCATAACAAAAGTTATCTCATGACACTTGACATCAGTGTGGGGTCGGGCCCCATTGTGGGGTCACCTGAAATTTCTAATAATTAATAAAAAATTAAAACTTACTTATAAAAATTTACATTGTATAGTCTAAATGTTGTCTAAAATTACTGTTTATTTGCAACGTATTACAGCAAAATATTACATGATCAAAAACAAATTAATTTTAGTAAATAAAATGTCTCCATTTTGAATGTCTGGGGTTGTCTGAAATTTCTATTAATTTATTTAAAAAAATTTAAAAATTTTAACTTACTAATTGAAATTTACATTATATAGCCTAAATGTTGCCTAAAATTAACATTTATTTGCAACGTAGTATAGCAAACTATTACACGATCAAAAACAAATTAATTTTAGCCAAAAAAAAGTCTCCGTTTTGAATGTCTGCGGTCGCCTGAAATTTCCAACAATTTATTAAAACATGAAAACTTACAAATAAAAGAGGCGCACGGATACAGGTGATGCACAGATATCAAGTCGGTCAAAACCAGACACTAGATGACTTTTGTTGTGATTTGGCGCTATATAAATAAAATTTGATTTGATTTGATTTAAAGACAAATAGTTTTATGCTCCATGTTGTTTGTATTGATCATGGGATCATCTGCATCACAATAAGCGTCCGTGTGAAATACTCTATAATTATGTGTATGTTGTAACTCAGATCTCCATAAATCAGGGGTCTCAAACATGTGGCCAAAGGTTCCAATCAGGCCCCTGGGATGAATTTGCAAAGTGCAAAAATTCAACAGTCAAGGCTGTTGAACTAATTTTAGTTCCAGTTCCACATACAGAGCAATATGATCTACAGTCAAATAATAATAGCATAATAACCTACAAATGTACTTACAGATGTGAAAAAAAATAATATTACACTATGCCTATAAATAATGACAACTTCAAATGTTTGTCTCGTGCAAAAAATAACATTGAATTATGAAAATATTTACATTTACAAACCATCCTGTAACAATAAAATGTGAATAACCTGAAATGTCTAAAGAAAATTAAGCACAATTTTAACAATTTTCTGTCTGTTACTAAGTGTTTAGTGTCTTTGTAGATCTGATCCATAATGCTCATGTATAAATGATAAGTTGAGGCATAATATTGTTAAAATTACACTTATTTTTATTAAGAAATTTCAGTTTTTTGTTTGGATAGTTTATAAAAGTAAGTATTTTCATAATTTAATGGAGTTTTTTTGCACTAAAACAAAGACAAAAATTGGATTTGTCATTACACTGGGTTACAAAAAAATGTTTTTTGCAAGTTGTCTAGATTTTTTCAACTGAATTAGGACCATTTTGCACCGCTAAATCATCTGTTTTTCTCAATCAGGTCAGGTTTTTTTGCTAATTTGGTTTGAAAAATTTGATCTTCTCACAAAATATAATAATTAATACCAAAATAAGATTGGTAAGCACACTTTATGAAACTTGTGACTTGATTCCTGTTAGGTACAATGGTGTATTCACCGCAGATGTAGCAGAATACGTCAGGCTTATTTTTGCAAGATCTTCTAGTCGAAGCCATTTCATTCACCTGTAATATTAAAAAAAAACATTAATCATAAATTGGCAAAAGTGAAATCTTCAGAACTCATTTATTGCAAGAAATATGAAAGAATTATGTATCATATGATGTGAAAATGCCCATAAATGTAAGCAAAAATGTTAAAAAGCCAATATGTAGCATAGTTCAGAAAGTTGACCTGATTGAGCAAAATTAATGTGATTTTTGGATTCAGCACACCAAAATTATCCTAAATCAGCTCAAAAAACTTAAACAATACATTTGTTGTTGACCAGTGTTATTTATAGGTTATTATGTTATTATTTGACTGGTCCGGCCCACTGGAGATCAAATCGGGCTGAATGTGGCCCCTGAAAGAAAATGAGTTTGAGAGCCCTGCCATAAATAATAAAACTTCAACAGTGGTCTTTATTATGGAACATCATTTCAGATTCCGTGTTAAAGCAGCTGGATTCTCTTAAAGTCACGTCACCCACACCTGAACTAAAATGATAAAAACCGTCATAGCAGATTTTAAACGTTCACGTGTCCTCAATCTGCCGAAATGCACAAAAGAAGTTGTCGGTCTTATTAAAAGATACAATCCCATTTTGTCCTTTAAGGATTATTAACAATTTCCACAGCGAGAGAAAGAGAGAGAGAAAGGAAGTGAGTCTGAAAGAAAGGAAACTTGCCTTTTGTTTCTCCCTCTCAGTACTTCTCTGCCTTTGAAATGTTATTTTGCGCTCCATTTCCCAACATGCCACTGTGCAACCTTGCACCGCCAGGTTTCCGTCTATTGTTGACAAGCTTGTGTGAGACACTTTGTACACAGAGCTGACGAAGTGCAGCACAGAGTTTATGTTGAATAGATAATTTATGTGATCCCCTCTGCTCTGACCACCGCTTTATTAAAACTTTAAACAGACCCATGTGTTTCTGTGGAGCACAGCTACATTTATACAAAAAAATTATTAGACCGTCAAAAGTCATCAAAAACAATGGTTATGCAGTCAAGTACTAACTCCTGTGTGTATCATGTGACTAAAACCAGGGGTGTCAAACATGCAGCCCGGGGGCCCACCAAAGGGTCCAGTTCGGCCCCTGGGATGTTTTTGCCAAGTGCAAAAATTCCAGTCTTGAACTGAATAAAGCAAAAAAAAAAAAAAAAGTAGCTTGAATTAAGGAAAAAATCTTGAATTAAGCCCCAAAAAATCTTCAATTAAGTAAAAAAAATCTTCAATTAAGTAAAAAAAAAAAAAGTCTCAAATTTAGCAAAAAATCTCGAATTAAGCAAAAAAAAAAAAAATCTTCAATTAAGTAAAAAAAAATCTTCAATTAAGTAAAAAAAAAATCTTCAATTAAGCCAAAAAAAATCTCAAATTTAGCAAAAAATCTTGAATTAAGTAAAAAAAAAATCTTCAATTAAGTAAAAAAAAAAAAAAATCTTCAATTAAGCCAAAAAATCTCCAATTAAGTAAAAAAATCTTGAATTAACCCCCCCAAAAAAATCTTCAATTAAGTTAAAATAAAATCTTCAATTAAGTAAAAAAAAATCTTCAATTAAGCCAAAAAAAATTCTCAAATTTAGCAAAAAATCTTGAATTAAGCCGAAAAAATCTTCAATTAAGTAAAAAAAAAAAAAAAAAAAAAATCTTGAATTAAGCCAAAAAAAAAAAAAAAATTCAATTAAGTAAAAAAAAAAAAAAAAAAAAAAAAATCTTGAATTTTATTTATTTAGGTAACAGATTTAGGTAACAGTCATTTTAAAAGAAACAGGAAAAAACCCTGTACAGCAGGGGTGTCAAACTCATTTTCTTCTTGGGGCCACATTCAGCCCAACTTGATCTTCAGTGGGCTGGACCAGTGAAATATTAGCATAATAGCCTATAAATAATGACAACTCCAAAAAATGTTTTGTTTTAGTGCAAAAAATAACATTAAATTATGAAAATATTTACATTTACAAACTATCCAAACAAAAAAGATGTGAATAACCTGAAAAAACTGTTTTTTAAGAAAGATAAGTGCAGTTTTATCTGCAAAGGCACAAAACATTTAGTAACAAGCAAAATATTCTTAAAATTGCACTTAATTTTCTGTAGATGTTTCAGGTTGTTCATATTTGTTCAGGTTATTTGTTTGTAAATGTATATATTTTCATAGTTTAATGTTATTTTTTTTGCACTAAAACAAAGAGGGGAAAAAATGGAGTTGCCATTATTTATAGGCATAATGTCTTTTTTTTTTTTTTTTTTTTTTTTTTTTAATTTTGCATTAAACCAAGAAGAAAATTTGGAGACATTATTTATAGGTTATTATGATATTATTTTACTTGAGATCACAACTGGGCTGAATGTGGAACTTGAACTAAACAGAGTTCAACACCCTTGACTGTTAATATCTTCAGTGTAATTCTTGCACGTTTGACACTCCTGCTGTACAGTGAACGCATCATTTCCATCTCCTTATCTCTATTCGGGGCTGGAGCATGTGGGCATTCTCTCATGTATCATAGAAGGGTTCTGTTACGTTTTTTTGTCCTGTTACTACTTCCTACAGATACTCACACCCTTACTTTGTGTCGTTGTGTGCAGCTGAACTGTCTTGTCCACACTGCCCCCTGTAGGTTCTTTTTGTAACCGCACATGGGACGGCTGGCTGTGTTGGGGGGACACGCCTCCAGGGACCGTCATGCAGATGTGTCCTGAATACTTCCTGGACTTCGACCCCGGGGGTGAGGATTCCATAAAGTCACACCAAACATACACATCTGAGGGCTTTCACTGCCCTTTTTCAATAGGGGACGTTGTTGTCTTGAACCAATCAAACCTGGCAACCCCAGATAATTATTACATGTGATTTATAAGCAATTATTTCTTTTTTATTTACTTTTGTACCGTATGGCATTATGATAAGAACACACCTGCTCCTCCACCTCAGTATTGTCTAAATAATGTATAAAGTTCACAGTCTGTTCTAACGCTGTTTCATATTTACACAGAAATTTATAAGAAATCAACAAAGTCACAGACATACAGGAATAGCTCAGATCAGCTTTGAAAGCTTCATTCATTTATTTCCACTGCCTTTCAAAAGATTAGATTGGGCTAGATTAGATTAGATTAGATTAGATGAGGTTAGATTAGATTAGATTAGATTAGATGAGGTTAGATTAGATTAGATTATTTTAGATTAGGTTAGATTAGATTAGGTTAGATTAGATTAGATTAGATTAGATTAGATCATATTAGATTAGGTTATATTAGATTAGATTAGATGAGGTTAGATGAGGTTAGATTAGATTAGATTAGATTAGATTAGATTAGATGAGGTTAGATTAGATTAGATAAAATTAGATTAGGTTATATTATATTATATTATATTAGATTAGATTAGATTAGATTAGATTAGATTACATTAGATTAGATTAGATTAGATTAGATTACATTAGATTACATTAGATTAGATTAGGTTATATTAGATTAGATTAGATTAGATTAGATTCTGGATGTTAAAGTGCCAGTAGCAGCACAACACTGAATTCACATATATAAGAACAATTGCAAGACAGAAAGGAAAAGAAAATAGTAATAACAATAACTATAAAAACAGAAGTGAAAACAGGAAACTGCACATTAGAAATACTGGTTTAATAAATAATGAAGTAGTAATAATAACAAATAATAATAGTAAATTAGTAATTATGTTTATATATGATAATATGTATGCAATTTTCCAATTGTAGAAATATAACAACAATAATAATAAAACAGTCATAATAATAGTAGCCATAACGAGATATAAGTAAATTGTAATAATAATGAAAAGAAGAAGAAGAAGAAAACTAAATTAACAAAAACCAACAAACATTGCACACTGGAATAAACAGTAAACAACATTACACAACAGAAAAGCACACAGTCCCCCTGGTAGAGTATGAGACATTCTGTTCAGTCTTAAGCTGTAAGTTTTTAACCCGTTACCCTGGAAAATGCTGCTGACAACTATGAAATTGACATTATTTCTTTATTTTTACAAACTGCCTTTTTTCCATGTCATGTCATTGAACATATAGTGTTTAAATTTCAGTAAAAGTGGAAAACAGGGGTGTTAGATATACTAGTCATTGTCTAATCTGGTAACACACACAGTCATTTATTGTATTTATTGTACTATGTGAGATTGATTGTTTTGCTGGTATGTGACATATGTACACTTCTGTTGCAAACTAAATTGCCCTTCGGGGACATTAAAAATGTTTCAATTCAGTTCAGTTCAGTTTCTGTCCATGTTTGTAAACCATCCCACTGTCTTCAACAGAGAAGGTGACTAAAGTGTGTAACCCTGACGGTCAGTGGTTCCATCATCCAGAAAGCAACAGAGTGTGGACGAACTACACCCAGTGTCAGGTCTACACCAAAGACAAACTCAAGGTAGGATCCAAGGGGTTTGGACAGATTATCCACGGTGGGGGGGTTTCCAGTATCAGATCACACTGAACAGCATTAGGACAAACAGGAGCAGTGTTTCCAACTCCTCAGTAAGAAAAGTACAGGGGTTAGACAAAATAATGGAAACACCTTAAAAAATCAACAAAATATAATTTAATATGGTGTAGGTCCGCCTTTTGCGGCAATTACAGCCTCAATTCTCCGAGGTATTGATTCATACAACTTGTGAATGGTTTCCAAAGGAATTTTAAGCCATTCTTCAGTTAGAATACCCTCCAACTCTTTTAGAGACGATGGCGGTGGAAATCGACGTCTTACTTGAATCTCTAAAACTGACCATAAATGCTCAATAATGTTGAGGTCTGGGGACTGTGCCGGCCATACGAGATGCTCAACTTCATTAGAATGTTCCTCATGCCATTCTTTAACAATTCTAGCTGTATGGATTGGGGCATTATCATCTTGAGGTGAAGGTGTTTCCATTATTTTGTCCAACCCCTGTATCTATAGTCTGTGTGAAAAGTCACTAGAAGTTGCTAAATGGCCTAATTTGCAATTCACAAAAATAGAATAGAATAGAATAGAATAGAATAGAATAGAATAGAATAGAATAGAATAGAATAGAATAGAATAAAATTTATTTGCCATGTGCACAGATACATCACAGTATAGATACACTGGAATTCTTGTGCACTTCCCTGAGTCACAGAATCTAAAAAAAGACATGAACAAAAACAGAAACAGAATATAAACACAGCTAAAACATATAAAAACAGTTATTGCACAGACAGACACAAATACACACTTGAAAAATAGAGTACTGTATCAGAATAAATAAATAAATAAATAAAAGTACTGGGAGCTAAAAACAAGTTAATGCACATTCATTTAAAATACTGAGATGTTATAAATATTATACATATCAAAATAAACTCTGTCCCTTTCATAGTAGCATTCTTAAAGCTCTCCATTTATCATAGAGCTTTTTTCAAAATCATATAATTACCATGCATTTTATACATCATGTAGTAGTACACTATATATTAATCCACTATACACTGATACAGCAACATTATATAGTTGTTATGATTCCACTGTAGAATAATACTATGTTAACATATATAATATATATTAATAATATTGCAATAATGGAAATGTACTTGTTTGAAATGATAAGTTGCATTTGTAGGTATTTTCGGCCTGATCACAATCAAGGTGAACAAGTATATTTGCATCAGTTATTAATCAGTATTGCAAAGATCCCCCCAAAACCATTCCCAAAATGTTTCTTTGACCATATTATTACTAGATCTTGCAATCCTCCAAATTTGAAGAAAATCAGATAAAAACTGATAAAATGGCGACCCAATGAGCGTGAAAACGTGCACAAGTTTATTGTTACGAGAGCAAAATTATTGTACATAATGTTTTATAACACAATAAATAATTCCTACTCAACTCCTGTGTCTTTTTTATTACAAAATACACACATCACATTGCTTTTCATTTATTGATCATTTTTGTTGAACAGCTGTTTGATTATCAATTCTTATTTTCAGGATTAAGACAATCAACCATTTTGTTCTGAAAACCCTTCTTTTACAGCCCTTTAATTGTAATAATAGAATGGGAACCTGTTCTTTCAGTATTATTAGGACTAAATATGCACAACTAGACAGATTTTGGTCTGCTCCCTGGCTGCAGAAAATTTGGTAACAATGTGTCAAACAGATGTTTACATCGAACTGCATGTTTTCAATGGTGTGTTGTTCACCAAAATTCATGTAGTATCCGTACACCAATATACTTCCATCAATAATATGGCGTATATGGCTTATAGATATATTGTTATAACTTGTTCACAAATGTTTATTTCCTCTTGTACCAGGAAGACTTAGTTACAGATCTAACAGAGATGTGACCATGTGGTAAGACAGATTTCCATTCCAATCTTGTAGAGTCCGTACACCAAGTAGTGTCCGTACACCATATTCAAAATATGTGGGTCTAATTTTATTGTTTCTGTCAATATATGGAATTTTTCAGCACGCATGCTTTGGACACGACATCTATGCAATAAACAACGCATGATTATCCTGAGTGCTGAAACATTTGTATATCTTTGTAGGCATTAAATATGGAGGCTATTAGGCTGGAGTGTCCGTACACCCAATAATTTCTGATTTGACAGGGGTACAAGCCTGCCGAATTTTTAGTAGACACCATAATATAAAAATATTTTGGACTTTAAAAGAGAAATATCAGACAAATAAAATGGTTGGTCTGATTTTTTGATAGAGCATTATTATTTTTTATCTGTATGTGCACCCTTTCTGGTACCCTGGATTGTGATCAGGCCGTTTGTCTGTATGTGTCTCCTGAACTAAAATGAGTTAACATCCCAGTTGTAAACCCTTCTTCTTCGTAGTGAATGTTCAAAGACTGATCTGCTGTGGTTTTGTGCTCTGTCATCCTCCAGTTTGCCATCAGCCTGTACTACCTGGCCATGGTGGGTCACGGTCTGTCCATCGTCTCCCTCATCATCTGCCTCATCATCTTCTCCTACTTCAAGTGAGTCCTGACCTCTGAAACTGAAACTCTTCTGGTCTGATGATCAGAGTTTTTAATCGCCTCAATCTAAAGTAAACCAGAGCTGAAAAAATTCATCGATTTATCGTCTCGAATCAATTTTAAAAAATGATTCATTTGTAATTTTCCTGAATTGAAGCTCTTATTTCTTATTTTCCTGCCATTAAACATTGGTTCCACTGTTGTGTTTCACAAGGATGTTTATTATGATGCATATGACGCAAGGATCAACACAAAGTTAGCTCCAACTTAAGTTGTTATTAAATGATTTTAATGGATTTTCAATTAATTGATTCATCCTTTCACATCTACTGTTGTTATCATTGTTGTTATTTCAATACTCCTTGCCTCCCCTTTGGGAGGCAAGGGCTTTTGTTTTTGGTTTGGTTTGTTTGTTTCTTTGTTTGTGAACACTTTAGCAGCAAACTGTTGGTTGAATTCATACCAAACTGGGTTTATAGATTGCCAATGACCCAGAATAGATGTCATTACATTTTGGGAAATGTAGGTCAAATTTTTTGTATGATTTTTAAAAAATCTTTTGGAATAAAAGAAAACTTGTCATTTTCAGACATGTCTGTTTAAGATTCAGATTCTTACGTGTAGACATGCACCACACACACATGCAGGGACACACCACACGCTGCAGACTATGAGCAGTGGGCTGGCCAAATCTAGCACCCAGGGAGCAAATGGGGGGTTAAGTGCCTCACTCAAGGGAACATCAGCCAACAACTTTCTGCCAGTCCGAGGAAATGACTTGGAACAGTGAGAATCAAGGCATTGGAGTAAACAAATACATTTTCCTAAATTCAAGGAGTCACAAATTTTTTGCCAGTATGGCCTTGAAATAGGCCGCCAAATAGGTGTTAAATTTGGTTCTAAGTCAGTGTTTTTCAACCTTGGGGTTGGGACCCCACGTGGGGTCGCCTTAAATTTCTAGTAATTGATACAAATTTTACTTATGTACTTACTAATAAAAAATATATGGTGAGTTGACAGAGACAATCCCAATCCATAAAAGACATGACAAACTGTGAATCTGAAACTGAAGCACTGTGGTTCTGTTTATCTTTCAAATGTTCATTGTGGTCAGTTTCAGATGCTGCAGCTCTTTCATAATTCATAGTTTGAGTTCTTGTTTGTTCAGTATTAATTGTCAGCCTTGTAAATCCAAGCTGGACTGACTGTACATATCCTGACCAAGGAAAATCAAATTCTGACCTTGTGCAGTAATCTACACCTGGCTTTTCTGCCTCCGTCCATAATAATATACATTACGTATATAGACTAAATGTCGTCTAAAATTAACATTTATTTACAACATAGTATAGCAAACTATTATATGATCAAAATAAATTAATTTTAGAAAAAAAAAGTCTCTGTTTTGAATGTCTGGGGTCAACAGAAATTTGTGATGTTAAAATGGGGTCACAAGCCAAAAAAGGTTGGGAACCACTGTTCTAAGTAATCTTAAAAACGTCTTAAAAAGGTCTTAAATTTAACTTGTAGAAATGTGTAGGAGCCTTGCTGATAGCAATTGTTGAAAAGAATCAATAGCTGCAGCTCTAATCTAAAGTAAACCCTAACAAATGTACCATCATCTGTGTGTGTGTTTCAGGAGTCTGAGCTGCCAGAGAATTTCCCTCCACAAGAACACGTTTCTGTCCTTCATCCTGAACTCCATCGTCACCATCATGTGGCTGTCGCTCACTGCAGCCAATAACCAGGCCATAAACACCAGCAACCCTGTGAGACACGGCATTACTCTGATCTAGGTCACCACACTATTCCACTACACCTGACAGCCTGCCTACTCTTATAATAACCGACCTGCCTTTGGATTATGATGGAACCATGATGCTGATGATACTTATTACCCCCGCCCCCCCGAAGGGGAGGCAAGGGCTATTGTTCTTGGTTTGGTTTGTTTGCTTGTTTGATTGTTAACACTTTAGCAGCACTATTGGTTGAATTCATACCAAATTTGGTCTATAGATTGCCAGTGACTCAGAATAGATCTGATTACATTTAGGGAAAAGTAGGCCAAAATTTAAATGTTTTAGGAATTAAAAAAAAAAAAATAAAATTCTCCAATTTACTTATCATGGGTAAAATTTCACATGTCTGTAGCAGCAAAACTATTGGTTGAACTCATACCAAATTGGGTTTATAGATTGCTAGTGACCCAGAATACATGAGGCTACATTTTGGGAAAAGTAGGTCAAAGTTGAAATTTTTTATGAATTTTTGAAATATTTTTTTTCCTCCCATTTACTTATAATGGGTGAAATTTAAAATGTCTATAAAAACATCAGTTTTGTTTCAATTTACTTCAAACTTGGCACATATATAGAGGGTGTATAAAAAAAACTATACATTTTGAAACATTACCCCCAGTTCCACATTTGATAATTTTTGGAATTTTCTTTTATGGGCGTCGGTAGGTAGGGGATTGGTGGATATTTGTCCAAATTAGGATTAGGGTTAGGGTTAGGGTTAGGGTTAGGGTTAACCCTAACTTGGCCTGTCCTCAGTGACATTTTCAGGCCTAAACAAGTTGAATTAACTTTGAAAGGCAGGAACAGCTGCCATGGGTAAAGAAATGAAATTGACATGGTGTCCACAGTGTTAATGCTGTAACCTGGTAATTTTGTGGAAAACAAAATGGATGCCCATTGTCCCCTCTATGACTTTTGATTGGATTTTAATCCCACTGCTACTTCACGCAAACCAGTTTTAACTTGGATTGCGCAATTTGCCCCTGCTCACTCATGCATGAAAACCTGGGTCTGTAAATTTGGACAAATATCCACCAATCCCCTACCTACTGATGTCCATAAAAGAAAATTCCAAAAATTATCAAATGTGGAACTGGGGGTAATTTTTCAAAATGTATAGTTTTTTTTTATTTTAGACACCCTGTAGAGGGAACTGATATGCTGACATCACTACATGCATAGACATGATTGATGCCAAAATAAGCTACAATAGAGGGTATGCACGTGACGTCACCGCTAGCGGAAGTCACATGGTTACGCTCACTGAGTGGTAGAAAGAGGGAGTAGAGTAGCAGCACTGGCTTCAACACTGTCTAAACTGAAGAACAATATTAAAAAAAAAAAAAATGGGCAAGAGTTGTTGTGCAATTGATAGTATGAACAGGTTTGAAAAGCAGTCGGAGCTATCGTTTTACAGACACCGAAAGACAAAGAAAAGAGAAGTAGATGGATCCACAAATCCAGGAAACCAAACCTAGGTTTGTGGATCCTGTTTGGTGTCAGCTAACATTAATTTATGCTGTATTTTTGGGTCAAATCATACCTTAAATGACATATTGTTTTGGCCAACGTTACTTCTTAGTAAAGCTCTTGGTTTCATGATCAGATCTTTCATGGTTTTTGTTTTCATTTTGTGATTATGAACCTTGTGCTCCTACATGATTAGTAAACTAACTGAAACTGAGGCTAACCTAGTTTTTCAAATAAGGGGGAACTGGAGAATAAAGCTACGACTGAGTATTAGAGCTACATGAGAAAATAAAAACACTAGTCACTACAAGTATAAAGTCATAAAATATTGATATAAAACCCGTAATTTTATGAGAATAAAGTCAAATACAAAAACAATCACAATGTTATGAGAATAAAGTCATAGTTATAAAAAAAAAAAAAAAAAACTCATAAAAATGTCATTTGTTTATGAAATTAAAGTCGTCCTATTCCGACAATAAAACCATAATATTACAAGAATATTGTCTTAATTTAAAAACAGGTGGTAAAAATATCATGATTTCCCAGAATCCAGTGGTCCCCTTCTCATCCACAGCAGTAGTATGTGTGTTGTATAAAGTATTTGATCTGAACTAGACTCAGTAAACCTCCTCAGTCCCAGTAGATCATGCATATCTTCACTGGGGTCAGTCCACGGTCTACTGTAAATGCACTTTGGATCAGCTGGTTCTGGGCCCTAGTTTTGGACCCTGGTTGTCAGTGATGATGAAACCATGTATATTTGTTTCAGGTCAAAATAGCACTGATCCCCTCCACCCTGGATGTCCAGATACTCCATTTCTGTCCACATGTCAGTGTTCGTGGACCACTTGTTCTTTGGTAGCTCGTACAGATCCATGTCCAGTCCAATTATCCTTCATTTAATTTCATATTTCACATTTTCCCGGTCTGACTGTGTTTACTGCTATACTCCATCATGTACAGCAGGTTGGTTTAAGACACTCAGTCTGACTTAGAGGGGCGTGGCCCAGGGGGGAAGTGACGTATGTGCGTACCCTCTGTACGTGCGAGGGGCGGGGTTTGTTGTGACTGACACCACTTGTTGGATTCTTAATGCCATCCCCTGTCCTCCAGGTGAGCTGTAAGATACTGGCTGTGCTGACTCAGTACACGTCTACGTCCAACTACTTCTGGATGCTGTGTGAAGGCATCTACCTGCACACACTCATCATCGTGGCTGTGTTTGTGGGTGAACAGCAGCTCTTCTGGTACTACGTCCTAGGATGGGGTGAGTCACAAACATCTGACATTTCACGCCAAACATTTCCACTTTTTACATTTTCATCTTATGTGCCTCCAAATTTACAAATTAATTGGAAAGACAATCTGCAATCACCAAGACTAATCAGACAGTATAATAACAGGTAGAAGTGCATTCAGAGAGCCCAGAGCGACGGTGGCCCTGAAGGGCAAACCACAGGGAGAAATCGCAAAGCACACAAGAAAAAAGATATCAGGGTTTTTTTTTTCTTGTTTGTGTGATTTTCTTTTTTGTGTGTGTGTGTGTGTTTTTCTTGTGTGCCTTTCTTTTTCCTGTGTGTTTTTTTTTCTTTTTTGCATGATTTTCTTTTTCTTGTATGTGTGTTTTTTTTCCTTGTGTGCCTTTCTTTTTCTTGTGTGTGTGTGTGTTTTTTTTTTTCTTTTTTGCATGATTTTCTTTTTCTTGTATGTGTGTTTTTTTTCTTGTGTGCCTTTCTTTTTCCTGTGTGTGTGTGTGTTTTTTTCTTTTTTGCATGATTTTCTTTTTCTTGTATGTGTGTTTTTTTCCTTGTGTGCCTTTCTTTTTCTTGTGTGTGTGTGTGTGTGTGTTTTTCTTTTTTGCATGATTTTCTTTTTCTTGTATGTGTGTGTTTTTTTTTTCTTGTGTGCCTTTCTTTTTCCTGTGTGTGTGTGTTTTTTTTTCTTTTTTGCATGATTTTCTTTTTCTTGTATGTGTGTTTTTTTTCTTGTGTGCCTTTCTTTTTCCTTTGTGTGTTTTTTTTTTTCCTTTTCTGCATGATTTTCTTTTTCCTGTGTGTGTTTTTTTCTTGTGTGCCTTTCTTTTTTTGTGTGTGTGTTTTTTTTTTTCTTGTGTGCCTTTCTTTTTCCTGTGTGTATGTGTGTTTTTTTTTTCCTTTAGTGTGTGATTTTCTTGTCCTTGTTTGTGTGTTTCTGTTTTCTTGTGTGCCTTTCTTTTTCCTGTGTGTGTGTTTTCTTTTTTGTGTGATTTTCTTTTTTGTGTGTGTGTTTTTTTCTTGTGTGCCTTTCTTTTTCCTGTGTGTGTGTTTTTTTTTCCTTTATTGTGTGATTTTCTTGTCCTTGTTTGTGTGTGTGTGTGTGTTTTTTTTTTCTTGTGTGCCTTTCTTTTTCCTGTGTGTGTTTTTTTTCCTTTATTGTGTGATTTTCTTGTCCTTGTTTGTGTGTTTTTGTTTTCTTGTGTGCTTTTCTTTTTCTTGCGTGCTTTGTGAATTGTCGTTGTGGTTTGTCCTTCAGGGCCACTGTACAGACCTCTGCCAAAAGTAATAATCCACACAATACATGCCTGTCACACAACATTCATGAGTGACAAAAGTCCTGACCTGACCTGTGTTAAAAAAAGATTATTGTAAAAGTGGAGACACTGATTACAATTAAAACAATAGCCTGAAAATAATGAACATTAACTGTGCATCAGTGTGCAAATCAGTGTTCAGTGTCAGCAACAAAATCCAAAACAACTCATCTTCATCTCACTGTATCATCACAGTTTTTATGTCAAATCATGTGAGTTGAAATCAGTGTGATTTTTGTAGGAATGAAGTGATACACAATATTTTCTTCCTTTTTCATATCCATATATGCTTTCACTTATCTATACACAAGCACATACCCTGCCCAGTCAAAAAAAAAAATAAAATAAATACACACAGTATTTTATCAGGTGTGATTACAGGATGCATTCGTTGTAATATTGCTAATGCTATGCACAGTAAATGCCACAGCAGCCACAGTAATGACTTGATAATGTATTAAAATAACAGAAGCATTAATTATCCTGTAATCCATGTGGTCATTAAGGTATTGCAGTGCTTTACACTATTATTAACACTATTAGTTGGACTAATTACTGCAAATATTATGGTTTTAATTGAAGGTTGAATAACTGTACAACAGGCATGAAAGGGTTAAAGAACATGTTTGAGCTGAAACATATTAATCATAGCAGAGATTATAATGGAGGGATCTGAGCACATCTGCTCAGTTAAATCCAGGTGGGGATTATTATTCTGGCCCCGGCTGCGTGCATTTGTGTATATAATTAGCATGTATGCTAACTGCAGATAGATATTCAGTGACTGAGGCAATGGTGCATTTAATGGTATACACATAACTTCTCAAATACCTCCCAAATTTTATCAGTCCCTTTCTCCAAAATGTGTACCACTTGAATTACACTTTTTCATTGTATTAAAACACAGGTTTTTATTTTAATTATTTATTTATTTTCTATTTTTTGTTGCATTTTGGTGCAGGATACTTCTTTTGAAATCAGCATTACTTTCCATAATGTGTCACTGTCAGGGAATATGTACAAAAAACACATTAAAATAGCCTTAATCTAATTCAGGGAGATCTATTTACGAAGAGATGGAGTCCCGTGATTAACCTTTTAATGGAATAAGTATTCAGAAGTGGTCATCTACATGTATATTTTTTTGTTTGTTTGTTTTTTTCTTTATACTGTTATTCATGTTTCATTTATGACTAATTGTAATCCCTATCTACTGCAGATATCCATATTTTTTCATATATGCCTTATAGGGATGTTTGATTAGATATGTTTATGTATGTAAAATGCCTTGTATATTTGTATGAGAAAAACTAAATAAAAATGAAGTTTAGAAAAAAATTGTCGTAACTTTAAATTAACCTTAAAATAATCCTTGTGTAGTGGTGTACTCTGAGGTCGATACTCTGATTGGGCTGCAGTGGTTATTCAGTTGTCCCCAACAGACACAAATGTCAGGGTTAAACATAATATAACATTCAGCATTCATTTTTTAGTACATGGAGGAGATGTTTGAACGTAGGAAAAGTCAGTACAGCCTCAGAGGAACCAGCATTTAAAAAAAAAAAAAAAAAAAAAGCTAAGGCAACAACAAATACAAAAAGTAGACATATTTCTGTTAGAGGGGTTAATCTTTGGAATGTCCTGGAAGATCAATTCAAACAGTCTCAAACAACTACAACTTTTAAAAAGATGTACAAATTAACTAGTATTCAAAAATATAGAGCTCAGGATTGACTAAAGAAAATACTTGTTTAAAAGGCTAGGATTAATATTGGCAGAGATAAGGAAATTATTTACCTGAATTAAAATTAACCCTCCGGTATCCCGTCCAGCAAGGCCCTTACTAAGCACCAAGTGTGCCTTTTTGGCACACTTGTGGAATAATGTCAAAAAAAAAATTTTCATAGTTTGTTTTTTATTCTTTTACACTTTTTTCTATTTCATCAACTTGAGCCGTAAAAAAAAATACCAAATACTCAAGAATTGTCATATTTTTTAACCCTTTAAATGCCATGTTTGTAATGTAAACAAACCATTTTTTTTGGATGCAAAAAACACAAAAAATTAAAAAAAAATTCAGTATACTACATAAAAAGTGGATCACATATTATTTGATTTTTGCAGCCTGACATATGTCAATGATTAACTCTGACATTGGTTAATTTACATTATTATTTTTGGCGCTAGGTCAAATGTTCAAAAATTCTAACATCTGTCACCAAGTGTGCGCAAAATGCACACCTATAAATCAAACTATTAAATATTATATATAGATTTATTTTTCTGCTCTAATTTGATTTTATTTTCGTAAATCAAAGTCAGCCCTAATCATACAGATCAAATGGAAGAAATAGTGCATTTTAGGCACACTTGGGAGACAGATGCTAGTCTTGTAATTTTCTTTTGTTTACAATGTGAAAATTTTAGTTGGTGGCCAGAATTTTAAAGATCATGCAAAAATGAACAACTTTTGAATTCTAACCTTATTTAAATTGTGAAAAATAATATGAAGTTTTTTAAAACGAAGTGCAAAGTGTTCCTAAAAGGTGCACCTGGATACTGGAAGGTTAAATATGTGTTCTCTTCTGTTCTCTTCTTTTTAGCAATGATTACACTGAAATTTGTTTGCTTGTTTGTTTGTTTGTTTGTTTGTTTTCATGTGGAAACATTGCGTTAATTGTAAATAGGCTTAGGCAAAATAAGTCTGAACTTCAGCATAAACCCTTTCGATCGCATCGTATATGGAAAAATGGATATTAGGGGTGTTAGAAAATATCGGTTTTGCAATATATCGCGATATTTCATTTCACAATACTGTATGGATATTAAAAAGTACTGTATCAATATTTTTAGGTGTTTATTCAAATGCAGATATTGTGGAGGTTCATTTTTGTTTTTTGTCTTTCTTTTTTCTTTATATTTTCTTTATTCTTATTTAACACTCTTTTATTAAATAATGTTAGTTCCTTTGTTGGGATTGAACAAAAATACTGTTCTGATGTTAGTTCTGAACTAATAGAATACGAACATTTGAACAGGATCTTAAACTGTAATGTCTGTAAAACAGAATTTCAGTTTGAACACAAGAACATTTTGTGATATAGCACTAGATCCTGTTGTGATCAAATAAAAATGTGTTTAATATTTGCGCATATTTCTGGTGTAATGCAATTATTCAAGGAAATAATAGTTTTTAAAAAAGAAAAGACAAAAATTTGCCTTTTTAACAGTATCATGATATATTGTGATATATCGTATCGTGATCCTAGTATTGAGATTTGTATCGTATCGCCAGATTCTTGCCGATACACAGCCCTAATGGATATGTTGTTTTTGGTTTGTTGTTTGAAGTAATTAACGACTGAATAAACTACTACTACTAAACTGGAAAGTATAAACAAATTAGTATCCAATGTCTACATTCAGTCAGGATGCACATTAGGAGAACAGAATGGTAAGTGTTCAGCCTGGATGTACAGTATAGATAATTAGGCTTTTCATGAGAAACAGAGGCTTTCAGCTCTGCATGTAGAGCCACACTGAACCAGCTTATACACCAGTAATGGACTCTATTATGACCCTTCAAAGCTCCCATCTCCTGTATCTGAACTGTTGTTCGTCTGCCATATGTCCTCCAGTGCATCAGTCACCTTCACTCTTGTTTCTATTCATGTAACTTGAACTTTCACTTAAAACCTGGTACAGCTACATGAGTGAAATACTGTAAACCTACTGGTATTTTTGTGTTTTTGTCTTTATACCAAGGTTTTCCCATTGTTCCTGCTATTACCTACGCTGTGGCACGTGGACTTCTGTATAATGACAAGTAAGATGATCCCACTGAGCAGATTAATCCACAGTGATCATCACTGTAATCCAACCTCATGCATGTTTATGATGTATGTGCTGCTTCATCACTATTACATGTGTTTTACTTCTCATGTTTATACACATGACCTTCCTTTGTATGAATGTACAGGCCTGAGCTGTACACAAACACTAATGCTGTGTATATATTTACTCTCTATTAGCCCATAAGGACCCAGTGCTACTTTGGTGCCAGTTCCCAGATGATTTTTTTCTCTCTTTCTAAAGTGGTTTTTCACAATTTTCTCTGTAAATCATGTATTTTCGTATATTAAATTTCCTATATTAAATTTAGGTGTTCTTGAAAACTCAGTCAATTCAGAGGTTATTATATCAGAAACAGAGAAAACTGAAAAAAGTGACTTTTTCAGCAAAATATAAAAATAACTGAACATAAAGCAAGCACCTCCATCCACTGTCACTGATCCAACTCCATGGGTTTTACTGGTGAATCAATGTTGTAGAGCAGGGGTGTCAAACTCATTTTAGTTCAGGGGCCACATTCACCCCAATATGATCTCCAGTGGGCCGGACCAAAAATAATAACATAGTAACCTAGAAATAATAACAACTCTAAATTTTGACTTTGTTTTAGTGCAAAAAAAACCCCATTAAATTATGAAAATACTTACTTTAATAAACTATCCAAACAAAAAAGATGTGAATAACCTGAAAAAAAAATGAAATTTCTTAAGAAAAATAAGTGTAATTTTAGCCAGTGAAAAAAGTAAAATTACATTATGGTAATGTTTACATCTACAACGTTTCCTTAAAAATCTGAATAACGTGAACAACTTGAAATGTCTTAAGAAAAACAAGTGCAATTTTAACAATATTCTGCCTCAGTTTATCAGTTTATCATTTACACATGTGCGTTACAACTTATATTACAATTACAAATATACAAAACATTTAGTAACAGGTATAATATTGGTAAAATTGCATGTACTTTTCTCAAGACATTTCACGTTGTTCATATTTCTTCAGGTTATTCACATTTTTAGTAAAAGGATTATTTGTTAATGTAAACATTTTCATGTAATTTTATTTTTTTTTCACTAAAACAAAGATAAAATCTGCAGTTGTTATTATTTATAGATTATGACAGTATTTTTCTGGTCTGACCCAATTGAGATCTAATTGGTTTATATGTGTACGTATGGAACCTGAAATAACATGATTTTTACACTACTGATTAATATCTTCAGTGTCATTTTTGCATTTCACAAATTCATCCCATGGGCCAGATTGAACCCTTTGGCGGGCCAGATTTGGCCCCCGGGCCACATGTTTGACACCTGTGTTGTAGAGGATGACGGTGCTTCCATGGTAACTACAGAGCCTCTGAACGTCCAAATGGGTCATATCTGGTGACCATGAAAAGATGACAAACTGTATTTTACACCAATTATTTACATGTATTGATAGGATTAGTGGATCGACATATGATTTTGTTGCCAGTGGATGTTTGGGTCTTTATGGCTTAAGGACACATATTCACTTGTAACTAGTTGCTTATTAGCAAAATAGAATATTGCCTCTTTACTGGTCATTTTAAGACACTTATTAAAGCCTTAGCTCAGCATGGCCACACACTACAAAGCCATTATCATACAGTTTACTCACTAACGTCTGATCATCCTACTGCTTATTCAGTTGTTGTGCATTAATTAAACCTTAATACACTTTGCTCAGTATGGGCCTATGGTGGAAATTACGAATCAAGAACCACTTTTAGGTTGTACTTGGGTAAAGAACTGTCCATCTGTGAACTAGGTATGTAACGATTACCGGTATAACAAACTGCAGTAAAATTGCCAATGGTTAGTATTACTGTTTAAATTCTAATTATCATGATAACCGTGTTTGATTACCGCACTTTTAGAGGAAAAAAACCCTATGTAAAGATCTGCTTTTATGTCAAATATTTGAGTATAGTTTTAATTTATTACAATTTTAATTGCATATACCTAATATTTTGAACCAATATTCACTTTTAAAGTCTTTGAAAAGGTTCGTTAAGCATCTGTGTGTTATTCATGCAATAAATTATGTACAATTTTCAAATTGGATTTTATATTTTTTGTGGGTTTTCTGGTCTTTTATGTTGATATAGTAGGTTAAAGTGAAAAAATAACAGGCAGATGATATAAATGAAGTTGTGCTGAAAAAAAGATCCCAAACATGGGTGTAGTAAACATTTGTTTATATAGTATATAAAGGCAAAATCAAAAGGACTGAAAAACGGACAAAATAGGCTCAGACCACTAAGGGTTAATATTTGAATGTTTCTGCAACAGAAGGTACATTGTGTCTATTATTTTATCTTTTTTTTTTTAAATACAACTTGGTTAAATTATTTCAGTGTGTGTATAAGTACTTTTTCAACATTTTGAGCATATTTTGAGAATAATACCGCAATGATAATGATAACTGTGATAATTTTGGTGACAATAACCGTCATATGAAATTTTCTCACACTGATCTGTTTTTATTTATTTATTTTATTGTTTAATGACACAAATTGTATGCAATCTGATGTTTTTTTCTGTGGTCATAAATCAGATACATATCTGATCTTTGTCAATGTGACCTCAGAACAGTAAGATCACAATGAATACAGATGATACTTATATATTAACACTTTCATGCATGAATTATGAAAACCTTGGTCAATATTTGTTTCTTGAGTGATTTTATTCCTCTTTAGACATGAAAAAAACAATGCAATTGAAATTTTGTTTTTTGAACCTATTTTTGATGGAGTTATAAAACTGTCCACTCTGCTGGACACCATGCATTTCATTTTTGAAGCAAAGAACCATGTATTTAAAACCCATCATCAGAAAGTGATAAACTGTGTGAAAACTATGGAATAAAAACATTTTTAATGCCACAAATCTGATGTTTTCTCACATTTTCATATACTCTAATACTAGTTATTACTCACGTCATGGAGATAACATGCAAAAAAAACTACTTTTTGTCTAAGAAAACTATTAATTACAGTCTAATAACAATTAGCAAATACACTAAAACATGTTACTGCAGATCAGGTTTATCAAGAACAGCAAAGTTACAGCAATGCTATAAATATGAAGTGTTTGGGATGATGCATAATCGTCCACAGTGTTGGCTGATATGGAACTAAAACAACAAACCCATGAATATACAAGAGAACAGCTGTGGAATAACTGTCCACTGTAGTGACCACTATGCATGAAAGGGTTAATAGTGTATAAGTATAATACTTATACATTAATATAGTATAATACTTACAGTTATCGTAGCTTAAATGTAAGGTTTTGAATGCCCACCTTTTACTTGCTTTAGTTACTTATGTTGGAGTATTTTCACTTCCTGTATTTGGACTTTTACTGAACAGTTCTATCTCTGTGGTTCTGTTTAGGATTGTGTTTTGTGTAAAATACCTCTAAATTAAGTATAACTCAGACCATTTTCTCCATTATTTAAGAAAGTCTTGCTCAGATGCATTAAAGGCATTAAAAACTGCAAACTAACTTAATAAACTTTAAGTAATAATGTGTATTATATAACTAATAGCTGCAAAGATAAAACAAACTATTCTTGGGATAAAAACCACCTTATGAGACCCATGCTGAGCAAAATGGAATTAATTTACAGGGTGGGGAAGCAAAATTTACAATGAACATTTAGTTGTTTTTTCTCAGCAGGCACTCCATCAATTGTTTTGAAACCAAACATATATTGATGTCATAATCATACCTAACACTATTATCCATACCTTTTCAGAAACTTTTGCCCATATGAGTAATCAGGAAAGCAAAAGTCAAAGAGTGTGTGATTTGCTGAATGCACTCGTCACACCAAAGGAAATTTCAAAAATAGTTGGAGTGTCCATAAAGACTGTTTATAATGGAAAGAAGAGAATGACTATGAGCAAAACTATTAGGAGAAAGTCTGGAAGATACTATTAAAGAAGAATGGGAGAAGTTGTCACCCCAATAGTTGAGGAACACTTGCGCAAGTTTCAGGAAGCGTGCGAAGGCAGTTATTGAGAAAGGAGGACACATAGAATAAAAACATTCTCTATTTTGTCAATTTTCTTGTGGCAAATAAATTCTCATGACTTTCAATAAACTAATTGGTCATACACTGTCTTTCAATCCCTGCCTCAAAATATTGTAAATTTTGCTTCCCCACCCTGTACATCTTCGTTAGTTGCTATCATCGAACAATAATTGGGAGGTTATTGAGGAAAAATCTGTAGATTACATAAATGTAGAATAAGGCATTAATCTACTGTAACATAACTGTTTCAGGTTTGTTTCAATAAAAGTCATGCCTGACCATAATCTACACTGGCATAACACACATGTCTGCAACTAATCAGATGTTTTTCAGTTTTTTGTGATGCTCTGGGCGGTTTGTGTCTGTATGTATGTGGAGGTGAACAGGAAATGCCAGAAATGTCACTGCATGTATGTGTGTGGGTGTTTTCCAGGTGCTGGATCAGCGCTCATACACATCTGCTTTATATCATTCAGGGGCCTATTCAAGTTGCTTTACTTGTGAGTAGTTCAAAACACACAATCATCACCCTCACTCTGCATCCTAGGAGACACATCTACAATCATTCTAAGATACACAGAAAAGACAGTTCTGCTGGTTGTGCTAACCATCGCCAAGAAAACTATCCTCATGAACTGGAAATTAAGGAACACTATAGATATTGCTCATTGGAAAAACATATTAATAGACCACATATCAATGGATAATCTACCAATTTCCAAACAACATAACATACAAGATACATCCTCCTTTTGGTCATCATTCATGACTTTCTTATAATCATGACCTTACATATTCTCTTGGCCTGTCAACAATGTCAACACAACCGAACATATTTGACCATTTAATTTTTGTAATTTTAGGGGAAGCTGAGCTTCCCTTGCAGTCTATGAGAAATCACCACTGTTACACGCAGTTGTGCGTGTGCTGGGAGGAGAAAATGTAAAAATATTAATTTAGCACAGACAAAGTGATTTATCAAACTCGAAAGCAACTTTGCTCATAGAAACTGAGTATATATTTAACACGTCTCAAAAGGATGTGCAAACGGTTTGGATGTGTAATTGCACACACATGGAAGTGTTTAAGAGACATCGAAATCATGAAATAAGATGCAGAGAATGAATTTTTCACTCTCGTATGAACATTTTTGGAGTGTCGGAAGAAAAAATAAATGAGACATTAGACATAATTTTTCAAAATGTATAGTTTTTTTTGATCCACCCTGTAGAGGCAGATGACAGCATGCCCACATGTCCACTGAGTTATGTTAGTTGACATATTCATAGAATATAATCCTGTTTGTGCGTTTTTGTTTTTTCTCTCTCCTCTGTATATCTGTTCAGGTGAACCTGTTTTTCCTCCTGAACATCGTGCGGGTTCTGATCACCAAGCTGAAGGAAACTCACTGCGCTGAGTCCACCGCCTACATGAAGGCAGTCAGAGCCACGCTCATCCTCATCCCTCTGCTGGGAGTCCAGTTCATCCTGTTCCCCTGGAGGCCCGAGGGACGCATCAGCCGAGCTATTTATGACTTCTTTAACAACATTTTCAGCCATTTCCAGGTAAAGCCACAGATAACAGCGTACTGCTGCTGGCAGTGGTGGACGCAATAAACTGACACCATCTGTGATGCAAATAAAGAAGTACAGATTATGTAGCAATGAGTGAATGAGTGAATGAATGAATGAATGAATGAATTATTTTTGGTTTGTACAGTAGTCACCGCACACAGTACAACAACCACAATAAACATTTAATCCATTTTAAATGTATTATTATTGGGGGGGGGGCTTAATATCAAATATCACATTAGCCCTGATTTTCTGATGCTACAAGATGTTCTAAGCACTCCTGTGTAATTTTTTTTTTTTTTAATTTTCGTTCAAAACTCCCCCCAATCCCGAAAATTACTTTTTTAACTCTGAAAATCGCAACTTTCACAGCTTCTCCACTCTTTTGTCCAGTGCAGTGTATAAATATGTTCATGATGGGCCATTTAATGATCTTGTCAGTGCCATATTGTATCATAAGAATACTTTGTACTATGAAAACTCTAATGTCAAGGTCGTGTTGTAGGTTAAAGGTTAAAGGTCACCAAAATGCCTAGTTTTTTTCAAAAATTCATACCATTCCGACATTTTATCAAATCTGTCCTCAGTTCTCTTCCCTCTGGTTTCCTGATGGGATCCCCCAAGGCCTTTGGCCCTTTAAAGACACATTAGAGACTAAATATTCCAACATGTACATTCCATTTGAATTTGCCGCCATTAGTGTGGCAGGAACACTAGCACACATTTTAGCGGGAATCACTAACACTTCATTCATTCATTCATTTTCTGAACCCATGTTATCCTCACTAGGTCGCTTGGAGCCTATCCCAGCTACTTATGGGCAAAGGCGGGGTACACTCTGGACAGTTCGCCAGTTCATCTCAGGGCTGAACATATAGAGACAAACAATCACTGTCACATTCACACCTGTGGGCAATTTAGATTAACCAATTAACCTATCAATTAACCTATCACCTTAGAACATCTTGTTGCATCAGAAGATCAGGGCTAAAGTTGAATCTGAAAATTTTCCTGAAATAAGCCCCCCACCCACCCACCCACCTCCAATAAAGGCCAGACTCTAATTTGGGATGTGATCCAGACTTGAAACAGTGGTCCGATTCTCCATCATTAATAATCAAAAATTAATGCAACTATGGATGGAAAAAATATTATGAACCTTATTGCGACACTATGTAAGCATTATGTGGCAAAAATGATGTGACAGTGAATGTGTCCTGTAATCCAAACCAAAGGTGGTGCAGTCAAATATTGCATGTGTGACTTTTTTTTGGCCTGGCAGTGTATATCAAAATGGATAATCTCTGTATGACCTTTGACCTTTGACTCTGCAGGGGCTGCTGGTGGCAATTATATTCTGTTTCTGCAACGCTGAGGTATGAGTGATAAAATATTTTATGCTAAAATGATACTCAAAGTGCACAGTTGTCATTAAATAGAAGCACAATAAATGCATATGTACAGGTACATCTCAAAAAAATAGAATGTCATGAAAAAGTTCAATATTTTTTGTCACTCATTTCAGAAAATTAAACCCATATATCATATAGACTCATTAGACATAGAGTGAAATATTTCAAGCCTTATTTCTTGAAATTTTGATGATTATGGCTTACAGAAAATGAAAATCCCAAATTCTGTGTCTCAGAAAATTTGAGTATTGCATAAAATCAATTAAAAAAAAGGATATTTTAAACAGAAATGTCAGGCTTCTGAAAAGTATGTTCATTTCTATGAAATCCAGACTTGGTTGGGCCTCCTTTCACATGAATTACGGCATCAGTGTGTGGTGTCATGGAGGTCATCAGTCTGTGGTACTGCTCAGGTGGAATGGAAGCCCAGGTTGGTTTGATAGTGTCCTCAGGTCATCTGCATTTGTTGGATCTGGTGTCTCTGATCGTCCTCTGGACAATACCCCATAGATTCTTTATGGACAGGAAAGTATTCTGGCCAATCAGTCCCAGTAACACCATGGTCACTGAACCAGCTTTTGGTTCCTTTGACAGTGTGGGCAGGTGCCAAGTCCTGCTGGAAAATGAAATCAGCATCAAGGTTATTATCGTTAACGAAAACTAACGAAATGACGAAAACTAGAATTGTAAAAACATTTTCGTTAACTGAAATAAATAAAAACTATGATTAAAAGGAAAAAAACATAACTAACTGAAACTTTGTGTGCTTACAAATTGTGTGCTTACAAAACTAACTAAAACGGATAAAAATTATGGATAAAATTCCCTTCGTTTTCGTCTTTGTCAACGTTGAATTGATATGAAATCAATTTATTTCCCTCAAGTAATTTTATCTGCTGGCACCATACGACACTTGACGGTCCATCACTTGCGGTTTAGAGTCGTCTTCTGGTCCCCACTCGATTTGGAAACGTGGAGACTAAAGTTGGGAGAAAGCAGCAGAGTCCTGTCTGGGATTTATTAGAATATGATGGAGAAGAAGAGAAAAAATACAACAAAACGAAAATTAATACTAAAACTAAACAAAACTAAGCATTTAGAAAAAAAAAGAAAACTAATAAAAACTAGCAAACCTGCTCTAAAAACAAATTAAAACTAACTGAATTAGAGAAAAAAAAAAAGTCAAAACTAAATAAAACTAAACTATAATGAAAAATCCAAAACTATTAGAGCCTTGATCAGCATCTCCATAAAGCTTGTCAGCAGAAGGAAACATGAAGTGTTCTAAAATGAGGAAGATGAGAGACACCAGACCCAACAAATGCAGATGACCTGAAGGACACTGTCAAACCAACCTGGGCTTCCATTCCACCTGAACAGTACCACAGGCTGATGGCCTCCATGACATGACACAATAATGCAGTAATTCATGTAAAAGGAGAACTAACCAAGTCTGGATTTCATAGAAATGAACATACATTTCAGAAGTCTGACATTTCTGTTTAAAATATCCTTTTTTTATTGATTATTATGCAATATTCAAATTTTCTGAAACACTAAATTTGGGGTTTTCATTATCTGTAAGCCATAATCATCAAAATTTCAAGAAATAAGGCTTGAAATATTTCACTTTATGTCTAATGAGTCTATATAGAATGTAGAATGTAGAATGTCTTTATTGTCTTTGTACAGGTACAACGAAATTAAAAAGTGCAATCGTCCTAGGTGCCATAAAAAAGTATAAATAATGTATATAAAAGAGTATAAAAACTACAGTATAAAAGGAAAACCCTGATGGCATAAATATCTAAAAAGCAGCATAAAAAAAGAGCGTTACTATGAGTATAAAAGACACACAAAACATCATCATATACTCTGGACAACATTCAACATTCCACACAATTAATTAATGTCCAGCAGTATTCAGTGCAGTTATGGCCCTGGGGTAAAAACTGTTTTTTAGACGGTTTGTGCTGGACTTTAGTGTCTGGAAACGTCTGCCAGAGGGTAAAAGTTCAAAAAGTGGAAAGCCAGGGTGAGTTGCATCTCTGACGATATTCCGTGCCCTCCTGAGACAGTGGGAACTGTAGAGGTCCTCCAGGGAAGGAAGGGGGCAGCCGGTGGTCTTCTGGGCCATGGTGATGACCCTTTGGAGCGCCTTGTTGAGCCGCATTATGTAATAAATTCCCATTATGTAATAAAAGTTCAAAATGTAATAAGAATGTCACGTCATCTTGTAATAAAGCCGCATTATGTAACTAGAAGCACTCGGAGAGCGCAGACCTCCGCCAAGGCTGATCAGTGGCCCCCCCCCGTGGGCCCCCCCACCCCCGATCACCACCAAAATTTAATCATTTCTTCCTTATCCCATTTCCAACAAACCCTGAAAATTTCATCCAAATCTATCCATAACTTTTTGAGTTATGTTGCACACTAATGGACAGACAAACAAACAAACAAACAAACAAACAAACCCTGGCAAAAACATAACCTCCTTGGCGGAGGTAATAAACTGACGCATTTTGTAATAAACTACATCAATGCTTTATATAGTAAATTTTTTCACATTATGTAGTAAGTTATTACAATTTGAGAAATTTATTACAAAATGCACTTGACACATTTTTATTTTTAAAAAAAATGTAATAACATGGTTCATGATGTAATAATAATCCAAATTAATATAATTTCAGAGCAATTTAGAAGAAATTAGTCACAGGCGCTACAGGTAATGTAATCAGAACTTTAACCACACAGTTTAAAGATTAATTTAGCACATTACATTTTCCTGAAAATACAAATGTGTCAAGTGCATTTTGTAATAAACTTCTCAAATTGTAATAACTTACTACATAATGCGAAAAAATGTACTACATAATGCAATGAGGTAGTTTATCATAAAATGCGTCAGTTTATTACATAATGCGGCTTTATTACAAGATGACGTGACATTCTTATTACATTTTGAACTTTTATAACATAATGGGAATTTATCACATAATGCGGCTCTACACGCCTTCCTGTTCGCTGCCGTACAGCTCAAATACCACACACAGATGCAGGACGTTAGGATGCTTTGTACGGCACATCGGTAAAAAGACACGAGCAGTTTCTGGGAGAGATGTTTACTCCTGAGAGTCCTCAGAAAATAAAGTCTGTGCTTTGCCTTATTAATGATGGCTCTGGTGTTGGCGCTCCAGGTCAGGTCATCCTCGATGTGCACGCCCAGGAATCGGAAGTTGGAGTTCCTCTCCACACACTCCCCACCAATAAACAGGGGCTGAATGTCTGTTTTTCTCCTCCTGAAGTCTAAGACCATCTCCTTCGTTTTGGTGGAGTTCAGGATCAGGTTGTTGTCCTTGCACCACATCAACAGCCGTTCCGCCTCGTCCCGGTATGCGGACTCATCCCCTCCTGAGATGAGCCCTACCGCCGTGGTATCATCAGCAAACTTGATGATGCTGTTGCTGGGGTGTGATGAGGTGCAGTCATGTGTGTAGAGCGCAGATGTCAAACATGCGGCCCGGGGGCCAAATCCGGCCCGCCAAAGGATCCAATCTGGCCTGTAGGATGAATTTGTGAAAAACAAAAATTACACTGAAGAAATTAACAATCGAGGATGTTAAAATCATTTTAATTCAGATTCCACATACAGACCAGTTAGATATGAAGTGGGTCAGACCAGTAAAATACTATCATATTAAACCTATAAATAATGAAAACAGCAAATTTTATCTTTGTTTTAGTGTAAAAAAAGTAAAATTACATGAAAATGTTTACATTAAAAAACTAGTATTTTACAAAAAATGTGAAAACCCTGAAATGTCCTAAGATAAGTAAAAGCGATTTTACCAATATTCTGCCTGTTTTTAAATGTTTCGTGCATTTGTAATTGTAATGTAAGTTGTAATGCACATGTGTAAATGATAAACTGATAATCTGAGGCATAATATTGTTAAAATTGCACTTATTTTTTTTTAAAGATCTTTCCAGTTGTTCATGTTATTCAGATTTTTGTAGATGCTAACATTATCATAATTTAATTTTGTTTTTTTCACTGTTATTATTTTACTGGTCCGGCCCATTTGAGATCATATTGGGCTGAATGTGGCCCCTGAACTAAAATGAGTTTGACCCCCCTGGTGTAGAGGGTGTAGAGTAGGGGGCTGAGCACACAGCTGTGAGGGGAGCCGGTGCTGAGGCTGATGGCTGAGGAGACATGGGAACCTACTGTCACCCTCTGGGGGCGATTTGTCAGAAAGTCCCTGATCCAGAGGCAGATAGAGTTCGATATTCCCATAATACAGGGTGACACAAAAAAAACTGGAACTTTTTAACAATCCAACAAAACCAAGAGTGATGGAAGAAAAATATTTTATTCATAGTAATTGAAACCTTAAAACATACCATTTAAGAAACAATGATGGAATTTTCATTTTTTAAAAATCACTTCCTGTAGATGGCGTCCTCCTGTACAAATGCATTCTTGAAATCTGCTGTTGAGATTCCTCATTGACCGCTGCAACATCTCAGCTGGGATACTGTGAATTTCATCCTGAATTCTCTGTTTTAACTCATCCAGAGTTCTTGGTCGAGTCGTGTACTCATGAGATAGCCCCGCAAGAAAAAATCACAAACGGACAAATCTGGCGATCTAGGGGGCCAGGGAACGTTACCGAATCTTGAGATCACACGGTTTTCGAACAATTCTTGCACAGCCGCCAATGGTTACTAAAATGGGGGTGTGTTTACTTGCTCAAGGTCACTGTCTCGCAGTGCTGCCACTTGCTCACGTCTGCCAATACGCACTTCAAAAATTCCCGTTTTTTTGGGTCACCCTGTATATAGGTTTCACTTTCTGAAATGAGTGACAAAAAATATTTTACTTTTTCATGACATTCAATTTTTTTGAGATGTACCTGTATATGTATGTATACTAAGAAGTCTAAACTTGAGTTTTGCATTTGACTTCCAGGCTCAAACAGCTCTGCGGAGGAAGTGGGCCCAGTGGAAGAGCGCCTGGGGTAAAACCGGCTGGGGAGTCCCACCCATCACTAATAACTCCCACTTCAACTACCACACCAACTCCTCCATAACCGAAACGAGCCGCGCCACCATCAGCCTGGAGCACCCTGCCTCGCCGTCGGAACATAAAGAAAACTTCCATTTCTCGTCCAGGATGCAGCCGGAAGGCAGCGAGCAGGAGCAGAGGAACAAGTGCAGCAACGGAGAGGTGGAACTGGTCAACAGGTTGGAAACCACCGACATCTGACAGGAGAAGCAGCTGCGAAGACGCAGGACTTAAACTGGGAGGTCAAGGGTAGATTTTCACCAGATCAGACGGTGTGTGCATGTATAAACCATCTGAGGATCACTTAGAGCGGGGGAGGCAAACTCATTTTAGTTCAGGTTCCAAATTCAGCCCAACATGATCTGAAGCAAGGTTATTATCATTAACGAAAACTAACGAAATGACGAAAACTAGAATTGTAAAAACATTTTCGTTAACTGAAATAAATAAAAACTGTAATTTAAAAAAAACAACAACAACTAACTGAAACTGTATCGTGTGTTTACAAAACTAACTAAAATGTATTAAAATTCTGGATAAAATTCCCTTTGTTTTCGTCTGTCAATGTTGGATTGATATAAAATCGATTTATTTCCCTCAAGCAATTTTAGCTGCTGGCACCATATGATATTTAACGGTCGGTCACTTCTTGTCACTTGTCGTTTAGAGTCGTCTTCTGGTCCCCACTCTACCTGGAAACATGGAGACTAAAGTTGGGAGAAAGCAGTCTGGGATTTATATGAATACGAAGAATACGAAGAATACGAATATGAATATGAATAAGAGAAAAGACATAAAAAAAACTAAAACTAAACTAAAACTAAACATTTAGAAAATAATGAAAACTAATAAAAACTGGCAAACCTGCTCTAAAAACTAATTAAAACTAACTAGAGAAAAAAAAAACTAAACTATAACGAAAAATCCAAAACTATTAGAACCTTGATCTGAAGTGGGCCGGACCAGTAAAATAATAACAGTAAAAAAATGTAAAATTACATACTGAAAATGTTTACATTGACAAAGTTTCTTTCAAAATGTGAAAAACATGAATAACCTGAAATGTCTTCAGAAATCTAAGTGCAATTTTAACAATATTCTGCCTCAGTTTATCATTTACATGTGCATTAGACCTTACAGATCACAGTGGATCTACAAAAACACAACACATTTAGTAACTAGGGGTGTGTGTTGGCAAGAATCTGGCGATACGATACAAATCACAATACTAAGATCATGATACAATATATCGCGATATATCATGATACTGTTAAACAAGGCAATATTTTTTTGGTTTATTTTGTTTCTTTTTTAACCCTTTCATGCATAGGTCACTATAGTGGACAGTTATTCTCCAACTGGTCTCTTGTATATTAATGGGTTTTGTTGTTTTAGTTCCATATCAGCTAACACAGTGGACACTTACGCACCATCTCATACACTGACATTCATACAATTACTGTAACTGTGCTGTGCTTGATAAACCTGATCTGCACTTACATGTTTGAGTGTAAAACAATTGTTATTTGTTTTTTTTTTTGCATATTATCTGCATGAAGTGAGTAATTACTAGCATTAGAATATGTTAAAATGTGAGAAAACATCAGATTAGCAGCATTAAAAATGTTTTTATTTCATTGTTTTCATATCACTTTCTGATATTGGGTTTTAAACACATGTTTCTTTACTTCAAAAATTAAAAACATGAATATTTTTCTAATTCCACAGAAAAAATAACTCAATCACATTGTTCTTTTCATGCCTAAGGAGGAACAAAAACACTCAAGAAAAAAATCTTGACTAAGGTTCTCAAAATTCCTGCATGAAAGGGTTAAAAAGATTATTTCCAATAAAAATTGAATTACACCAGAAATACTAAACACATTTTATTTGATCAGAACAGGATCTAATGCTGGATCACAAAATGTGCCTCTGTAAAAATTTACAACTTAAATTATGTTTTACAGACATTACAGTTTAAGATCCTGCTTAAATGATCATATTTTATTAGTTGTGAAAAGAATGCATAGTGTTCAGTCACTGAAGCATCCAACATCATAACATTATTTTTGTGCAATCCCAATAAAGGATCAAACACAGTGGTTCCAGCCTTTTTTGGCTCGTGACCCCATTTTAACATCACAAATTTCTGGCGACCCCAGACATTTTTTGGGCTCAAGTTTATTTGTTTTTGATCATGTAATAGTTTGCTATACTATGTTGCAAATAAACATTAATTTTAGATGACATTTAGTCTATATAATGTATATTTTTAAGGACAGAGGCAGAAAAGCCAGGTGTAGATTACTGCACAAAGTGAGAATTTGATTTTCCTTGGTCAGGATATGTACAGTCAGTCCAGTTTGGATTTACAAGGCTGACAATTAATACTGAACAAACAAGAACTCAAACTATGAATTATGAAAGAGCTGCAGCATCTGAAACTGACCACAATGAACATTTGACAGATAAACAGAACCACAGTGCTTCAGTTTCAGCTTCACAGTTTGTCATGTCTTTTATGGATTGGGATTGTCTCTGTCAACTCACCATATATTTTTTATTAATATGTTTTGTTTTTGTTTCTTTTATCAATTACTAGAAATTTTAGGCGACCCTATTTGAATTCCAGGTTGAAAAACACTGATCTAACATCTGCCTCTTTCAGACAGTAAAATGTGCTTTTAGGATACTTGAAATTATTTTGTTATTTTACAAAACAGTGTTACATAATAATTAATAAAAATATATTAATAAAAGAAAAACAAAAAAAATAAAATGAACCTTTGTCATATCTGCATTTCAATAATTACCTAAAAATATCACTACAGTACTTTTTAATATCAATACAGTATCATGAAATTAAATATCATGATATATTGTGGAACCGATATTTTCTGACACCCCTACTAGAAACAGACAGAATATTGGTCAAATTACACCCACTTCTCTTAAAACATTTCAGGTTGTTTATATTTGTTCAGATTATTCACATCATTTGTGAAAAGATAGTTTCTAAATGTAAAGATTTTCATGAAATTTTAATTATTTATAATAAAACAGAAACATTTGGAGTTGTCATTATTTATAGATAACACTGGTCAACAACAAATTTATTGTTATTAAGTTTTTTGAGCTGATTTAGGATCATTTTGGTGTGCTGAATCCAAAAATCACATTAATTTTGCTCAATCAGGTCAACTTTCTGAACTATGCTACATATTGGCTTTTTAACATTTTTGCTTACATTTATGGGCATTTTCACATCATATGATACAAAATTCTTTCATATTTCTTGCAATAAACAAGTTCTGAAGATTTTACTTTTGCCAATTTATGATTAATGGTTTTTTTTAATATTACAGGTGAATGAAATGCCTTTGAGTAGAAGATCTTGCAAAAATAAGCCTGACGTATTCTGCTACATCTGCGGTGAATACACCATTGTACCTAACAGGAATGAAGTCACAAGTTTCATAAAGTGTGCTTACCAATCTTATTTTGGTATTAAACTTAGTGACCAAGATAAAGTTTGGGCACAGATTGTGAGAAGATCAAATTTTTCAAAATCAAATTAGCAAAAAAAACCTGACCTGATTGAGAAAAACAGATGTCATTTTTGAATTTAGCGGTGCAAAATGGTCCTAATTCAGTTGAAAAAACCTAGACAACTTGCAAAAACCATTTTTTTGTAACCCAGTGTTATGTTATTATTTTACTGGTCTGATCTATTTGAGATCATATTAGTCTGTATGCGGAACCTGAACTAAAATGACCCTGACATCCTTGATTGTTAGTATCATCAGTGTAATTTTTGCATTTCACAAATTCATCCCACAGGCTGGATTGGACCCTATGGTGGGTCGGTTTTGGCCCGCGGGCCGTATGTTTGACCCCTGTGACTTAGAGCATGTAGATCCACACACATTTTTTTCAGCTTCAGCCGTGGACGCCTGTTGTGTAAATCATTTATCATGTTGTCGTCTTTTAATGCTAATTCTAAAAATGGTTTTGTGTACATGTGTTTGTGTTGCTAGAATTGATTCCACTTTATTTGAGTTATTGTTTCTGTAGTTTTTATAATGTATTTTCTGTAAATATGGAAAAAGTTGGAAATCCAAATCTACCGTTTTGTTATCACAGTTGCAGAGATGATTACTTTGTGAGCTGATGTGACGTTCATCTATGTGCCAAACACAGATCCATATGTCATCGTTGCTAATAGCTAATGCCCCTATTCTGATGATTTTCTGTCACTGCGGGATAAATGTACCAATAATTCCCCACGATATTTAACAAATAACAGGATTAATTCTCCATAAGTGGAAGAGGGCTGGAGATTCAAGTGCACACCATGTCATTTTGTACAGAATAATTCAGAAATACAGGTTCATCTTTAAACTTTGAATCTGTAAATCTGGCTGTTGGAGACAAAATTTCTTCAGATTTCTTCAGATTTCTTCAGATTGATGGATTTTGACTACTTGTTCCCTTAAGTGGTGAAAAAGTATCAGTAACTTGTGCGTACAGGTTGAATGGGGATGGTTGAGTCACTGTGAGACCAGAGTCAGGGTTAAAGGGGTCTTATTTTGCTAAACTTTTATTAGTCTTTGGCACATTTATTTGTGTATTTGGACCCTAATAGTTCAAAAAGTTTGAATTTGAGCCCTAAAGGTGCTGCAAAGCTATCTTTATATTCATTTTAGTAAAAATCATGTGGATTTCTACAACCCATTTTCCAACCTGCATCTATAACTAGTTGTGTCACGACATTTGCACATATAAGGTCAAGACGTCTGACGAACATTTCTCAGAGTATGGAGAAACAGAACAGAGCAGCACTGTCAATCACCTGGAGGGGGCGGGGCATGAAGTGGCTCATTTGCATTTAAAGGGCCAGCGTTCAAAATGACCTTTCTGGTGTCATTACTCAGAAATAGAGTTGAAGATGGACCTGTGGAGTTGAATTAATGAAGAATTCAGACCCAAGCAGAGCATTTACAGTAGGGATGTCTGATATTGGCTTTTTTGCCAAAAACCGATATGCCGATATTGTCCAACGCTTAATTCCGATTCCAATATCTACCGATACTGCTGCTGATATATGTGGGATATTAAACTAATTTTAGGTAACATCACAGATCTCCTGTCATGGAATTAACACATCATGCCTAATTTTATTGTGATGCCCCATTGGATGCATTCTCAAATGCAACAAGGCTTTCAAAATGTAAACACTGTCTGTGCAAAGAATACATACTTCAACTTAAATTGTGGAAAAAATGCCATATTTATGTGTTTTCTCTCCCTCCCTCCATGAGTCTATTACAGTGTGGCAACTCCACTGTATAATTTTGAAAACTGCACATTTCTTTCAGCTACAAACAATGCTTCACTTACACGTCGGTAAATGCCGGCGAAATCAAGGCATTATTTTATCGGTTTTAATGATAGGTAAAAAAAACGATAACGATATTCACTGATATTACATTTTTATGCCAATATCGGGACATCCCTAATTTACAGTTTATGTAGACCACAGGGAAATGTTTTAAAATGAATAATTCCATTTAAACAGGTGGTGCCAGGCACAATAAACCCAGTCCTTCACATATATTTCAGCCATTATAAGTAAATGGGAAGATTTTAAAAACTCTTAAAAATTTTTTATTTTGACCTACTGCTCCTAAAATGTACATCTATTCTGGGTCACTGGCAAACTATAAACCAAATCTGATATGAATTCATCCTATAATTTTGCTGCTGCAGACATTTGAAATTTCACCCATTATAAGTAAATAGGAAAAAGAAAGATTTTAAAGATTCATAAAAAAAATGTTAACTTTGACTTACGTTTCCTAAAATGTAACAAGATCTATTCTGGGTCACTGGCAATCAATTAACCTAATTTGCTATGGATTCAACCAATAGTTTTGCTGCTAGAGTGTTAACAAACAAACAAACAAACTGAACCAAAAACTATACCGCTTGCCTCCCCTTCCGGGGGGGCAAATTATGACCCCTTTAATCTGCAGCACTGTTATTGGCTGTTGATATAAACACACCAGCAAAGGTCCACGCCCCAGCTGATGAACACCACAAAACAAGAGGAAATTAGAAAATATAGACAGAATGCTGGATGTCTACAGCTAAATACACCACAAAACAGAACGTCAAAGATTAAGAGGGATTATTATTAGACATATTATAACAGTTTTTTTTAAGGAAAATATTACATACTTTACCTTTAACCAAGTTGTTAATGGTGACCATCCTAGGAAGTGTCTGTCAGTTTCCATATTCAGCTGAAACTGAGCAAATGAACATTTTGCCAGTAAACCCTACGCCTTTAGCACCCTCTTTATCTTAACAAACTGCTGAGACAAATATCTGGATCTGCTGAATGATTCATGCTGTTAAAATGTGAGATTCACACACACAACATGTGCTCCTGTGCGTCTGTTGCATTGGGAGCCGCTCATTTGTTGACGTTTCCTCTGCAGATACTTACTTTCTAAGCTAGAGGGCGATAAAGTTGCACCCCGGTACTGATGTAGAGGAGATGTTGAAGGGAAATAACAAGCACAGACTCCGACACACAGAGCAGTGAACAGGATGTTAGGCTAGAAATAGAGTATCCTGATACAAAACACACTCCAACACAAACTCTAGATGATGTATAGACACAAGCATACACAGATCTTAGGTAATGAACCTTTAACCAGCGGGTGGGCTATTCTAAAGTAAAGGAGTAAACTCACTGAGTGTAAAAACTAAATAATAAACTGAGAAACACTGGAGAGCTTTGATTTTACATTCAGTCGTGTCATGCCTTGTATTCAGATTCAGATTTCCTCATTGTCAGTCACACATCACACCACAGATGCACTGCAGAACAAAATTACACCGTATTGGGCCACGATAAAAACAGGCAGATAAAACACTGTACAGACAGTAAACAGGTCATGATCAGTAGAGAAATATAAATATATAATATATAAAGTATAAAATCCTGACGAATGCAGCCTTATGATGAGGCATCAAATTAACCCTTTCATGCATGAATTATGAGAACCTTAGTCAATATTTTTTTCTTGAGTGTTTTTATTCTTCTTTAGGCATGAAAAACCAATGCAATTGAATTTTTTATTTTTTTTATGAACCTATTTTTCTTGGAGTTCCAAAAATGTCCACTCAACTGGACACCATGCATTTAATTTTTGAAGCAAAGAAACATGTATTTAAAACTCATCATCAGAAAGTGATATACTGTGTGAAAACTATGAAATAAACACATTTTTAATGCTGCCAGTTGGTAAATTGCTAAATTGATAATGTTTTCTCACATTTTATCATACTCTAACCCTTTCATGCATGAATTATGAGAACTTTAATCAAGATTTTTTTTTTCCTGAGTGTTTTTATTCCTCTTTAGGCATTAAAAAAACAATGCAATTGAAAAAAAAAAAATAAATGTATGAACCTATTTTTCATGGAGTTGCAAAAATGTCCACTCAGCTGGACACCATACGTTTAATTTTTGAAACAAAGAAACATGTATTTACTGATATACTGTGTGAAAACTTTTTTAATGCTGCTAATCTGATGTTTTGTCACATTTTAACATACTCTAATACTAGTTATTACTCACTTTATGGAGATAATATGCAAAAAAAGCACCTTTTTGTTTGAAAAAAAAAAAAAAAACATTAATTACAGTCCAATAACAATGTCAAGCAAATTTTTATACTTAAACATGTTTGCGCAGATCAGGTTTATCAAGAACAGCAAATTTACAATAACGGTATGAATGTCAGTGTACGTGATGATGCATAAGCGTCCACTGTGTCGGCTGATATGGAACTAAAACAACAAAATCCATGAATATACAAAAAAACAGCTGTAGAATAACTGTCCACTGTAGTGACCACTATGCATGAAAGGGTTAAAAAAAAAACAAGTGGTATCAGGCACAACAAACCCCACCCCTCACAAATATTGTATCTTATGTTGTCATCGATCCAGCTGATGTCATCATGTCTATGCATTTGCTGATGTCAGCATATCAGTTGCCTCTATACAGGGGTTGGACAAAATAATGGAAACACCTGACATTGTGGCATCATAGAAGGTGTTTCCATTATTTTGTCCAACCCCTGTATATGTGCACAGTTTGAAGTAAATTGAAACAAAATGGATGTTTTTACAGACATTTGAAATTTTGTCCATTATAAGTTAATGAGAGAAAAAAAAAAAAAAGATTTTAAAAATTCACAAAAAATTTGAACTTTGACCTACTTTTCCCAAAATGTAATCACATCTATTCTGAGTGACTGGCAATTTATAAACCCAATTGGCATGAATTCAACCAATGGTTTTGCTGCTACAGACATGTGAAATTTTGCCCATTATAAGTAAATGGGGGGAAAAAATTATATAAAAAATTGGAACTTTGACCTACTTCACCCAAAATGTAATGGCATATATTCTGCATCACTGGCAATCTATAATCCAAATTTGATATGAATTCAACCAATAGTTTTACTGTTACGGACATTTGGAATTTTGCCCACTATAAGTAAAAGGGAAAAAAAAAAAAAATTTTAAAAATTCAACTTTGACCTACTTTACCCAAAATATAATGACATGTATTCTGCATCACTGGCAATCCATAAACCCAATTTGGTATGAATTCAACCAACAGTTTTGCTGCTAGAGTGTTAGCAAACAAACAAACTGAACCAAACAATACCCCTTGCCTCCCCTTTGCGGGGCAGGGTAAAAGAATCTTATTTTAATCATTGAATTGATTTTATGCTGAATAAACAGACCTCAGATCTGGCTGTAGTAAATGTAAGACATAGAAAGGGCTTGGACTTCCACAGTCACAATTTACACAACTCTAGCAGTTAATCCAACACCTATTTTAAAACAAAAGTCTCTCTTGAACACACCACGACAGCCGAATGGATGTTCAGGGTCCTGTAGATCAGTGGTTTCCAACCTTTTTTGGCTCGTGACCCCATCTTATCATCACAAATTTCTGGTGACCCCAGACATTCAAAATGGAGACTTTTTTTGGGGCTAAAATTAATTTGTTTTTGATCATGTAATAGTTTGCGATACTGTGTTGCAAATAAATGTTAATTTTAGACAACATTTAGACTATATAATGTATTTTTTTATTAGTAAGTTTTAATTTTTAATTTATTTATTTTTTCATAAATTATTAGAAGTTTAAAACAGACATTCAAAATGGAGACATTTTATTTGCTAAAATTAATTTGTTTTTGATCGTGTAATAGTTTGCTATAATGTGTTGCAAATAAACGTTCATTTTTGGCAACATTTAGGCAATATAACAGTGATTTTCAACCTTGGGGTCAGGGCCCCATGTGGGGTCGCCTGAAATTTCTAGTAATTGATAAAAAATTAAAACTTACTACTAAAAATTTACATTATATAGCCTAAATCTTGCCTAAAATTATTTATTTGTAACATATTATAGCAAATCATTACATGATCAAAAACAAATTAATTTTAGCCAAAAAAAAAAGTCTGTGTTTTGAATGTCTGGGGTCGCCAGAAATGTGTGATGTTAAAATGGAGTCACGAGCCAAAAAAGTTTGGGAACCACTGCTATATAATTACATTTTTTATTAGTAAGTTTTAACTTTTTATCAATTACTAGAAATTTCAGGTGACCCCATTTGAATTCCAGGCAACCCCACGTGGGGTTCCGACCCCAAGGTTAAAAACCACTGCTGTAGATGATTCAGCCTCCTGTCATTCTGCCTGTTTGCCTCTCAGATGTTAACGACATGAACTCTATGGGCTCTCCTCCGTGGAACAAATGAATTGATTTAATACTCAGTCCTGTTCTCCACTATATAAACCATTATAAACCAAAGAATTTACAGGAGTTTGACTAAAACATAACACACATGGTGAAGATCCAGGAAAACTATACTGTATGTGGGGAGCATTTTAAGAACATGATGCTATGTTTTTCACACCTTACACTGTAGGTGGGAACATTTTTCTGATATTTTCCATTCTTCACATTATCTTCATTTTTTCTCTGATGAACCTTTACATCTATAAGATATAATCCAAACACCCTGAAAACTGATGATGAGAATAAAGAAAAAACACCTCTATTCTACATTGTAAAAAGACTTTGTGACAACCTGGGTTCAACGTTGTGTCATGTTTGTGTAAATGGTGGAAAAGTAACTGCTTTTTTGTGTACAGTATAAATTCCAGTCAGTGTGGATAAAGCACAGATTACTGATTGAGAAAACAGATGAGCAGAGGAAAATTCTATCAGACACAGTGATCTAAAACAAATTCTGCGGCAGGATCTCATCTTTCACACATTTGCCAATATTTCCCCAGAGAGGAGCAGATGCCTTATATGTATTTGTCAAGAAATTTGAGAAACATTCCACTAAAATGCCAAAATAAATGTTCATTTACGCATGTACTGTATATTTTTAACAATAACTGCCATTTATGAGTAGAAATAAAGTTGTTTGAAGATAAAGTAGTTGTGTTCTTTTTTTTCCTCTCAGCCATAATATTATTAACCCTTTCATGCATGAATTATGAGAACCTTAATCAAGATTTTTTTCCAGAGTGTTGAATGAAAAAAAAAAAAAACAACAAAAAAACAATGCGATGGATTTTTTATGAATCTATTTAATCAAGGAGTTACAAAAATGTCCACTCAGCTGGACACCACGCGTTTAATTTTAGAAGCAAAGAAACATGCATTTACTGATATACTCCGTGAAAACTATGAAATAAAAACATTTTTAATGCTGCTAATCTGTTGTTTTCTCACATTTAAACCCTCTGGTATCCTGTCCAGCAAGGCCCTTACTGAACACCAAGTGTGCCTTTTTGGCACACTTGTAGAATAATGTCAAAAAAAAGTTTCATACAGTTCGTTTTTAATTCTTTTACACTTTTTTCTATTTCATCAACTTGAGCCGCAAATAAAAATACCAAATACTTAATAATTGTCACATTTTTTAACCCTTTAAATGCCAAGTTTGTAATGTAAATAAACCATTTTTTTGGATGCAAAAAACACCAAAAAAAATTTTTTTTTGCGATATACTACATTAAAAGTGGATCACATATTATTAGATTTTTGCAGCCTGGCATATGTCAATGATTAACTCCAACATCAGATAATTTGCATTATTATTTTTGGCGCAAGGTCAAATGTTCAAAAATACTAGCATCTGTCACCAAGTGTGCGTTAAATGCACACCTAGAAATCAAACTATTAAATATTATATATGGATTTATTTTTCTGCTCTAATTTGATTTTATTTTTGTAAATCAAGGTCAGCCCAAATCATACAGATCAAATGGAAGAAATAATGCTTTTAGGCACACTTGGGAGACAGACGCTGGTCTTGTAATTTTCTTTTGTTTACAATGTGAAAATTTTAGTTGGTGGCCAGAATTTTAAAGATCATGCAAAAATGAACAACTTTTGAATTCTAACCTTATTTAAATTGTGAAAAATAATATGAAGTTTTTTAACACGAAGTGCAAAGTGTGCCTAAAAGATGCACCTGGATACCGGAGGGTTAATATACCTGCATGGAGATAATATGCAAAAACCAAACAACTTTTTGTTAAGAAAAAAAACCCAAAACTGTTTATTACAGTCTAGTAACAATTAGCAATTTTTTACACTCAAACATGTTAGTGCAGATCAGGTTTATCTAGAACAGCAAAGTGACAGTAATGGTATGAATTGCAGCATATGGGATAATGCACAAAACAACAAATCCATAAATATACAAGAAAACACCTTTGATCAGCTGTCCACTGTAGTAACCACTATGCATGAAAGGGTTAATAATTACCCAGAAGGGTTCACTGAATAAAGTTCAACTATTTCACATAGGTAGTAATGCATCACAGTACATTTCATGGTGCTTTCACTGATCATGTTCCAATTGACATCTGGCTTTTATTAAATGTATATTTAGCATTGTGATATTGAATGTTATAGAGCAGTGGTGTCAAACTCATTTTAGTTCAGGGGTCAGTTTCAGTTAAATTTGATCTGAAATGGGCCGAACTAGCGAAATAATAACAAAATAATATATAAATAATGTCAACTCCAAACTTTTCTCTATGTTTTAGAGCAAAAAAAGTCAATTTACAATATGAACAGGTTTACATCTACAAACTATCCTTTCAAAAGATGTGAATAACATGGCCAAACTGAAAAAATAAGTGTAATTTTAACACTATTATGCCTCAGTTTTATCATTTACATATGTACGTTATAACTTACAGATCACAGTGGATCTACAAACACACAAAACATTGAGTAACAGGCAGAATATTGTTAAAACTGCTCTTGCGTCTCTTAAGACATTTCAGGTTATTTGCATTTTTTTTTGCAAAATTACACTATGTTTTCAGTGTAAATACATGAAAATATTTACATTTACACAGAGAAACATTTGGAGTTGTCATTATTTTTTATGTTATTATGATAGTATTTTACTGTTCTGACCCACTTGAGGTTGAATTGGTCTGAATGTGGAACCTGAACTAAAAGGATTGTTGATACCTTAGTGTAATTTTTGCATTTCACAAATTCATCCCAAGGGCCAGACTGGACCCTTTGGTGGGCCGGATTTGGCCCCCAGGCTGCATTTTTTTTTTTTTTTTTAATTTAATTCAAATGTTTATTCAGAACAGACATACAAAATAATACACATGACATCAACCACACCAAGTACACTGCTCTCTCTCTCTCTCTCTTTTTAAAGAAAGAAAATAAATAAATAAATAAATAAATAAATGGATGGATGGATGAATAAACAAATAAACAAACATAAATAAATAAATAAATATCTTAAATAAATAAATAAATAAAAAGCCCACATGTTTGTGTTATAGAAGTTTAGGCTCAATATATACACCCATCACCCCACTGCTTCAGACCACATTTACATCCATATAAACCATAACACAAACCTAAACCTTCATCATACTGAACATTGCAGTTTATTTAACAAATCGCAGTCTAATTTTTGCACATTACAGTTTAATTTTCCTGGTTTTCTTTTTTTTTTTTTTTTTTTTAATTAAATCCACATCTGTTTTTCTACTTCTGATTTATTATGTATAGTGTTTGCTTGTGTGTTCTTTTTCACCATATTTCTCCTGTACTTCCCCAGTTTTGGATAAACCCAGTACATCAGTCTGTGTTCTTGTTCTATTTTGATCCATATTCGGTTAAAAGGATGAGGTCCCACCGAGATTTGAACTCGGATCGCTGGATTCAAAGTCCAGAGTGCTAACCATTACACCATGGGACCGGATGGTACCGCTGGATCAGTACAACTGTGTTTATAGGCAAATAAAAAGGACATAATTTCCCGATAGTTGGTGTTCTTTGATTATTAAGCTTCCATTCCTGGCGAACAGCGGACCATTACAGTCTGTTTTCACTCACAGCAGACAGGAGCTAACCTGGATTAGCTGCAGTTTGCTCCTAACATAGAGCTAACGTAGCTAGCCTAAAAGGTTAGCTTAGCATTAGCCGTCTTTTTTTTTTTTTTCTTCAACTTTATTGACAACATTTGAGTATACAGTTCAACATTTTAAACAAGAAGACTCAAATATGTTGCTGCAGATCAGGTTTATCAAGAACAGGAATGTTACTGTAACGGTATGAATTGCAGTGTATTATGGGATGGTGCATAAGTATTCACTGTGTTGGTTGATATGCAAGTAAAACAACAAAATTCATGAATATACAAGAGAACAGCTGTAGAATAACTGTGCACTGGAGTGACCACTGTGCATGAAAGGGTTAACCAATGTTGCTTTTAATCATTGACATATGCCAGGCTGTAAAAATCAAATAATATGTGATCCACTTTTTATGTAGTATACTGAAAAAAAAAAAAAAATTGTGTGTTTTTTGCATCCAAAAAAAAAAAAAAAAAAAGGTTTGTTTACATAACAAACATGGCATTTAAAAGGTTAAAAAAATGTGACAATTATTGAGTATTTGGTATTTTTATTTACGGCTCAAGTTGATGAAATAGAAAAAAGTGTAAAAGAATTAAAAACAAACTGTATGAAAATTGTTTTTGACATTATTCCACAAGTGTGCCAAAAAGGCACACTTGGTGTTTAGTAAGGGCCTTGCTGGACGGGATACCAGAGGGTTAAATCTGTCAAATCTTAACCCATCAAATACAACAAAGATAAATAAATAAATACATACATACATACATACATAGTGTAGGAGCTATTTGTCTGTTTAGTTTTTTGTTTAAAGTTAATTTACCTTTTTTGTTTACTAATTTAGTATTTTTTGCTAATTGCGTATTTTTTGTTTAGTTTAGAATATGTTTTTTTATTTTCATGGTTATTGCTTTCATTCTTTGGTATTTAGCACCTTTTTGTTTTCTGTTTTCTTATTGGTTTAGACCACAGGTGTCAAACGTGCGGCCCAGGGGCCAAATCCAGCCCGCCAAAGGGTCCAGTCTGGCCCTTGGGATCAATATGTGAAATGCAAAAATTACACTAAGATATTAACAATCCTTTTAGTTCAGGTTCCACATTCAGACCAATTCAATTTCAAGTGGGCCAGACCAGTAAAATACTATCATAATGACATAGAAATAACGACAACTCCAAATTTTGCTTTTTGTAAATGTTAATATTTTCACGTATTTACACTAAAACAAAGTACAATTTCACAAAAAATGTGAATAACCTGAACAAATATGAACAACCTGAAATATCTTAAGAGAAATAAGTAAAATTTTAACAATATTCTGCCTTTTATTAAATGTATTTGTAGATCCACTGTGATCTCTAAGTTCTAGTGTACATGTGTAAATGATAAACTGAGGCAGAATACTGTTAAAATTACACTTATTTTTTCAGTTTGTTCATGTTATTCACATCTTTTGAAAGGATACTTTGTAGATGTAAACCTGTTCATAATGTAAATTTAGTTTTTTCGCTCTAAAACAGAGAGAAAAGTTTGGAGTTGATATTATTTATACATTATTATGTTATTATTTTACTGGTTTGACCTACTTCAGATCAAATTTAGCTGAATGTGGCCCCTGAACTAAAATGAGTTTGACACCCCTGGTTTAGACCGTAGGCACCTGGGTATAAATAGGGAGCACCAAGTTAGACCAGCATGCACCTGGGTGGGCCTATGGTTTTTTACCAGACAACCAGACAGACAGACAGACAGACAGACAGGACGAACAGGAGAGACAGCACAAAAGGCCTTGGTTGTTTTTTTCCTGCACAATCCTGAAAATAAACGCTTGTAATACATCTATAGTATGGACATTGTATTTTTGACTGCGTAAACCACAAACCCATGGTGCATCTAGTGGTTATTTGAGTTATGTTAAAATCTTTAGTCCAGTCACTTTTGAGTTGATTTAATTTTGATGACAAATAGCCGCTACAATTTGCCTCTGACTAATAAAGCAAAAACCTTTACTTTTCTGGGTCTGACAAAAATGTCTTTGCTTGTGGGGTTTTGTTAGGGACACCACACTACAAAAAAATGTTCATATTTTACAATAATGTTGAATCAAGGGTAAGAACTATAGTTACAGATTTGTGGTGACGGATTAGTGGGTTTAATATAGTGGTAGTTTATTACAAAAATACTAAGATGATGTGATGCAATATCTACATATGCCATGTGGTGGCAGCAGAGTACTGATTTTACATCTATCTATCTATCTATCTATCTATCTATCTATCTATCTATCTATCTATCTATCTATCTATCTATCTATCTATCTATCTATCTATCTATCTATCTATCTATCTATCTATCTATCTATCTATCTATGTCTGTCTGTCTGTCTATTGTTTAATTTACTGACATATTCACTGACATAGTTATCGATTAGATGAGGGGTGTCAAACTCATTTTCATTCAGGGGCCACGTTCAGCTAAATTTGATCTGCAGTGGGCCGGACCAGTAAAATAATAACAGAATAATATATAAATAATGTCAACTCCAAACTTTTCTCTATGTTTTAGGGCGAAAAAAGTAAATTTACATTATGAGAAGGTTTACATCTACAAACTATCCTTTCAAAAAATGTGAATAACATGAACAAACTGAAAAAATAAGTATAATTTTAACAATATTCTGCCTCAGTTTATCATTTACACATGTACATTATAACTTACAGATCACAGTGGATCTACAAACACACAAAATATTTAATAACAGGCAGAATATTGTTAAAATTGTATTTACTTCTCTTAAGACATCTCAGGTTGTTCATATTTTTTTAGGTTATTCACATTTTTTGTGAAATTATACTTTATTTCAGTGTAATTACATGAAAATATTTACATTTACAAAGAGAAAAATTTGGAGTTGTCATTATTTCTGTTATTATGATAGTATTTTACTGTTCTGACCCACTTGAGGTTGAATTGGTCTGAATGTGGAACCTGAACTAAAAGGATTGTTAATATCTCAGTGTAATTTTTGCATTTCACAAATTCATCCCAAGGGCCGGATTGGACCCTTTCGTGGGCCGGATTTGGCCCCCAGGCCACATGTTTTGTTTTTTTTTAACATTCAAATGTTTATTCAGAACAGATATACAAAATAATATACATGACATCAACCACACCAAGTACACTGTTCTCTCTTTTTTTTTAAAGAAGGATAGATAGATAGATAGATAGATAGATAGATAGATAGATAGATAGATAGATAGATAGATAGATAGATAGATAGATAGATAGATAGATAGATAGATAGATAGATAGATAGATAGATAGATAGATAGATAGATAGATAGATAAATACATAACTAACTAACTAACTCGGTGGTGCAGTGGTTAGCACTCGTGCCTCACAGCAAGAAGGTCCTGGGTTCGATTCCAACACCAGTCGACAGGGGGTGGGACCTTTCTGTGTGGAGTTTGCATGTTCTCCCCGTGTCTGCGTGGGTTCTCTCCGGGTACTCCGGCTTCCTCCCACCATCCAAAGATATGCACTAATAGGTTAATTGGTTAATCTAAATTGCCCATAGGTGTGAATGTGAGGGTGACTGTTTGTCTCTATATGTTCGGCCCTGTGATGAACTGGGGACTTGTCCAGGGTGTACCCCGCCTTCGCCCCTATGTAGCTGGGATAGGCTCCAGGCGACCCCCTTGACCCTAGAGAGGATAAAGCGGGTTCAGATAATGAATGAATGAAGGATAAATAAAAATCTTCAAAAAAAAAAGGCCACGTTTGACACCTGTGTTATAGAAGTTTTGGCTCCATAGATAGACAGATAGATAGATGAATGAAGTCTTTATTTCGAACATGTAGACAGTGAAATCAAAACAAAAATCAACCAACAAAATATAAGTAATGGTACATAAATGATTGATAAGCAAACAAACAGCAAAATAAATAAATAAATAATAATAGCAAATAATAATAATAATAATAATAATAATAATAATAATAATAATAATAATAATAAAACAAATGAAATGAAATTATACATGCTCGAAAAAGAGTAGGAAGAAGTAAAAACTTATGTACTCCTTCCCCCAATTTCTATTCCATCTGATCATTATATAGAAATTTTATTTTGTATAATGATAGATAGATAGATAGATAGATAGATAGATAGATAGATAGATAGATAGATAGATAGATAGATAGATAGATAGATAGATAGATAGATAGATAGATAGATAGATAGATAGATAGATAGATAGATAGATAGAAACTTTATTCATCCCATAGGGTAATTTACAGGCTACATGTATTTTTGTGTTTTTTCTAGTTTTACCTGTGTATTGACATTTACAAAATGTGCCTGTACCTTTTTTTTTTTTCTTCATGTGGATGATTCCAGCTTCAGTTAATCTAAAATACCTTCAGATTAATGCACTCACTTGCTTTTGCATCATAGTCAGAAAAGCATGATTGCTTTTTCCCACCGCTGTGCCGACCTAAAACAAACCCAGATAATTATATTACATGGTCTGTCCCTCCCTCCCTCCCTCCCTCCCTCCCTGTCTCTATATGTTCCTAAGCCCAGCTGGTACATATCCATCCAGCCATGATAGAACAGAGGTGCTGTGAGGATACGTCAACCTAATGTCCCCCAGCTTAGTCTATACTAACAGCTTAATGGACACACACTAGAAATCTCTGACACGTGAGCAGACCCCTCCCACTTGACCCAGCACTCTTTTAGCCCAGTTTAAGACCAGTCAGCACACACACATAAACACCACTCGACCAGCTAAGAAGGATTGGTGGTAAATCGATGCATTGCTGGACTTTGGACACAAGAACGTGACTGAAATCAATCTAGAAAACAAGTCAGTCTGAATGTACAGAATGTCACTGCTGGTTAAACCGATACTCCATATGCTCAAAGTAGGTCAGCCGCGCACAAAGACATTAATATTGCATGACTATATGTCTTCAGTCAGCAATGCACATATTATATCACACACTTCCAAAACAACAGCTTGACCGTCATTTGACCTGACATGTGAAATTTAAATAAAATATAAAGTTTCTAGCAGTTATCTGGAGATTTAATTTTAAAGAGTACACATGGCTGTAAATGAAATGTCCAGTTTCCTTAATAACATAATTCCATTTACTCTGTTCCCTTGACAGATGGTAAGGGGCGAGCACTGGGGAAAAAATGTGAGTGGAGGTTGAATATAACACAAATTACACTTATATTAAAACATGCTCTTTGCAAGGCTGGTTTGTTTAATTGAGTTAAAATCATGTTTTAGGGATAATTTCTTTTCTTTGTCTTAATTAGTGCAATGGTTTATACACAGGTGTCAAATACGTGGCCCGGAGGCCAAATCTGGCCCATGGGATGAATTTGTGAAATGCAAAAATTAAACTGAATATATTAACAATCAAGGATGTAAAAATCATTTTAGGTGAATTCAACCTAAAGTGGGTCAGACCAGTAAAATACTATCATAATAACCTATAAATAATGAAAAAAACACAAATTTTCCTCTTTGTTTTAGTGAAAAAAAATGTCAAATACACAAAAATGTTTACATTTAGACTAGCCCTTTTACAAAAAATGTAACAACCAGAACAAATATGAACAACCTGAAATGTCTGAATAGAAGTATGTGGAATTTTAACAATATTCTACCTGTTAGTAAATGTTTAGTGCATTTGTAGATCCACTGTGATCGTTAAGTTATAATGTACATGTGTAAATGATAAAATGAAGCATAATATTGCTAAAATTGCGCTTATTTTTCTTTAGAATTTTCAGGTTGTTCATATTTGTTCACGTTATGCTCAAGCAGAGTTTGTGGATGTAAACATTTTCATTACGGAATTTGACTCTTTTTTTTTTTTTTTTTTTTTTTACTCAAAAACAGAGAATACTTTGCAGTTTACATTATTTATGAGTTTTTATCCTGTTATTTCTATTATTATACTGGTCTGGCCCACTTTATAACATATCAGTCTGTATGTGGCCCCTGAACTAAAATGAGTTTGACACCCCTGGGTTAACAGTTCCACCCTGTTACTCACTAACTGTGGTTTTATTGTTTGCATTTGTCTCTGCAGTCACTTCAGGACAAAAACAAACTTCACTGGACAGAGCGCCGGGTCTTATTGCTGCCTTAAAGGGCTGACATTCCCATAGAAGTGAAGGTGTATTGGCCTGATGGTGTGTCTGCAACCTGACCTGGATTCAGTCCAAACACAGCACTCATCAGTGGGTCACTGGGAGTCGGTGGATTCCCCTTTGATCCAGTTTGTGAACAGAAGCACACACAGCTCCTATAAGCCTAAAGGGGCCTAATGAATCAGGTCCAGATGAGCCAGATTACCCCTATTCACCTTTGAAAAACTCACATTCAACAGATGAACACAAACTGCAACTGCTCCAGATCTGAGTAGATCAGTGTTTTTCAACCTTGGGGTTGGGACCCCATGTGAGGACCCCATGTGAGGTCACCTGGAATTCAGAAAAAAAAAAAAAAAAAAAAAAAAATTACTAATAAAAAAAAAAAAATACACATTCAGCCTCAATTAAAAATAATAGCATAATCTATAAATATTGACTCCATATTGTCTTTTAGTTTAATGTGAATAGAATAATATGAAATTATGCCAGAGCTTTTAAACTTAGGGTCAGGACCCCACATGGGATCGCCTGGAATTCAAATGGGATCCCCTGAAATTTCTAGTAATTGATCAAAATAATAATAATAATAATAATAATAATAATAATAAATACTAATAAAGAATATATGGTGAGTTGAGAGAGACAATCACAATCCATAAAAGACAAACTGTGAGTCTGAAACTGAAGCACTGTGGTTCTGTTTATCTGTCAAATGTTCATTGTGGTCGGTTTCAGATGCTGCAGCTCTTTCATAATTCATAGTTTGAGTTCTTGTTTGTTCAGTATTAATTGTCAGCCTTGTAAATCCAAGCTGGACTGACTGTACATATCCTGACCAAGGAAAATTAAATTCTGACTTTGTGCAGTAATCTACACCTGGCTTTTCTGCCTCCGTCCATAATAATATACATTATATAGACTAAATGTCCTCTAAAATTAACCTTTATTTACAACATAGAATAGCAAACTATTACATGATCAAAAACAAACTCATTTTAGCAAAAAAAAAAAAATATATATCTGTTTTGAATGTCTGGGGGTGCCAGAAATTTGTGATGTAAAAATGGGGTCACAAGCCAAAAAAGGTCGGGAACCACTGGAGTAGATTAATGGAGATGACATGAGATGTGAATAATGGCTGTTTGTTGCAGCTGTAAATGGGAGCTGCAGACAAAGACAAATAAAAGCATTTTACAGAGTAAATTTCAAGGGTTTCATGTTGCCACACGTGTTAAAAATTCAGTGCCTTGTGAGTGCAGACCTCGGCCAAAGCCAGTAACTCACTGTTCCCCTCATTCCACAGTATTACTCAACAACAAACACATGATAAAGTATAAGCTCACTGCTACATCACTTCATTATTCACTACTGGCTGCTGTGTTGTATAGTTTGTGAAATTCTACTGTTGCTGGTTCACAGAAAGTAGTTTTCTTTTTTTGTTTTCAGACTGCTGTGCTTTTATGGGTTTTTATGTCTTTATTTAATTATTTTTGTTAGCATATATAAAACATTTTATCCAAAATAGACAAACAACCAAAAAGGGGGGGAAAGAAAGAAGGATGGGGCAACAATAATCATTATTTATAATAATAACTGATCATTTCTGTTATTGATTTAACCCTTTCATGCATAGTGGTCACTACAGTGGACAGCTATTCTCCATCTGTTCTCTAATATATGCATGGGCTTTGTTGTTTTAGTTCAGTATGAGTTAACACAGTGGACACTTCTGCACCATCTCATACACTGACATTTATACCATCACTGTAACTTTGGTGGTCTTGATGAACCTGATCTGCAGTGACATGTGTGAATGTAAATCAATTACTAATAAAAATTGCACATATGATAAAATGTGAGAAAACATCAGATTAGTTGCATTAAAAAATTTTTGATTTTGTATGTTACTTTCTGATATCCAAAAATTAAACACATGGTGTCCAGCAGAGTGGACATTTTTGGAACTCCACAAAAAATTATGAAGGTAGATTTGTTTCTTTATTGCTTTAACAAAAAAAAAAAATATATATATTTTCATTAAAAAAAAAAAAAATTAATAAAAAAAAATTAACTTCAATCAAAGAAAAAAGTGTTCAAATGCAATTTTTTGGATCGTTCATTTTTTAAAAATTATTATTTATTTATTTATTTATTTTCCTTCAAACACTTTTTTAAATTGAAATTTTCTTTTTTTTTTTTTAGTTAAAGCAATAAAGAAACAAATCTACCTTCATTAAAAACAGGTTTATTAAAAAAAAAAAAAAAAAAAATCATTTGCATTGTTTTTTCATGCCTAAAGAGGAATAAAAGCACTCAGGAAAAAAATCTCGACTAAGGTTCTCATAATTCATGCATGAAAGGGTTAATATAGATTTTTCTTTTGTTAAAAGTGTTTAATATATGAACATAAACAATGTGTTACACACAATTGAGTTAATAAATAGAAAATTACCTACATTTTCCCCATAAATTGAATAAACTGGGGTTCTGGTCACAAATGTTCTCTCAAAAGGCTACGCTTTTTAGGTTTTAAAAACACAGTGAAACTGCATTTTTGTCATCTTTTTTTTTAGTCGGAGTGAAAGCTGTTCTTTTCTTACTTCCTATCATTGGCTTATTTAACCCATAAAAACCCAAACATCCACTGGTAACTGAAACCATCCACTGATCTAAACTGTTTAATACCTGTTGATGCATTAATCCTATCAATCCATGAAAATAATTGGTGTAAAATACAGTTTGTCGTCTTTTCATAGTCATCAGATATGACCCATTTGGACGTTCAGAGGCTCTGTAGTTACCGTGGAAACACTGTCATCTTCTACAACATTGATTCACCAGCAAAACCCATGGAGTTGGATCAATGACAGTGGATGGACACAGTTGTTTTCTGTTTAGTTAATGATAGATTTTACTAAAAAAAAAAAAGTCACTTTTTCTATGGTTTTCTATGTTTTTGATAAAATAACCCTCAACTTTAATCTGAGTTTTCATGAACATCTACGTGATCAGAGACTTGAATATACAAAAACACATTTTCACTGGAAAGATGCAAAATACAGAGGATAATATTATAACAAATGGTTAAAAAAAAAATCACTTAGGAAAGGTTAAATAGAGAAAAATTAATTTGGGAACTGCTACAAAAGTAGCACTGGGTCTTTATGGGTTAGCTGTTTAGAGAAAAATGTAAGTATTTGACAGAAAATGTAACTGTATGTGTCATAACTACTAAAACTAAAGGTAAAAATGGTATTTGTTTTCTAAAATCTCACAATCTGCTAATAATTAAGTAGAAATACGTGACAAATTGTGTTATGTCAAGTATCAGGTTGTGACAATCCTGGTCCCCCCCACCCCACCCTTTTTTTTTTTTTTTTTTTTTTTTTTTTTAATTTAACCCAGACAAGCATGAATTATGAGAATCTTAATCAAGGTTTTGTTTTCCTGAGTGTTTTTATTCCTCTTTAGGCATGAAAAAAAACCCCAAAAAAACAAGGCAATTGATTTTTTATGAACCTATTTTTCATGTAGTTACAAAAATGTCCACTCAGCTGGACACCATGCCTTTAATTTTAGAAGCAAAGAAACATGTATTTACTGATATACTGTGAGAAAACTAAAATAAAAACATTTTAATGTTGCTTATCTGATGTTTTCTTACATTTTAACATACCTGCATCGAGATAATATGCAAAAAAAAAAAAAAAAAAAAAAAAAAATGTTAGTTACAGTCTAATAACAATTAGCGATTTTTTTTTTTTTTTACACTCAAACATGTTAGTGCAGATCAGGTTTATCTAGAACAGTAAAGTTACAGTAATGGTCTGAATGTCAGTGTATGGGATGATACATAAGTGTCCACTGTGTTAACTCATACTGAACTAAAACAACAAATCCATGAATATACAAGAGATCTCCTTTGAACAGCTGTCCACTGTGGTGACCACCATGCATGAAAGGGTTAAGGTGGCTGTTGTTATTAAGTTAGTGTTACTGTGGTAGCAAATTAAATGAAAAACAATACAAAAAAATAAATAAAATTCTGTGGATCTGCTTAAAAGTGAGAATTGAATGCTTGATCCGTGTCCTACCCTTCAGTATCATGAAACTGGTGCAGTAGATTCTTTTATTTATTTTTTATGACATTTATTTAAGCAACACCAAGTGACAAGGAAGTGTATGCACAATAACACTGGTCAACAACAAATTTATTGTTTAAGTTTTCTTGAGCTGATTTAGGATAATTTTGGTGTGCTGAATCCAAAAATCACATTAATTTTGCTCAATCAGGTCAACTTTCTGAACTATGCTACATATTGGCTTTTTAACATTTTTGCTTACATTTATGGGCATTTTCACATCATATGATACAAAATTCTTATTCTTATTAATATTACAGGTGAATGAAATGGCTTCGACTAGAAGATGTTGCAAAAATAAGCCTGACGTATTCTGCTACATCTATGGTGAATACACCATTGTACCTAACAGGAATCAAGTCACAAGTTTCATAAAGTGTGCTTCCCAATCTTATTTTGGTATTAAACTTCGTGACCAAGATAAAGTTTGGGCGCAGATTGTGAGAAGATCAAATTTTTCAAAATCAAATTAGCAAAAAAAAACCTGACCTGATTGAGAAAAACAGATGTCATTTTGGATTTAGCGGTGCAAAATGGTCCTAATTCAGTTGAAAAAACCTAGACAACTTGCAAAAAACATTTTTTTGTAACCCAGTGTAATATACAATATTTACATTAAGTCATCTTAATGTGTGTGTGTGTGTGTGTGTGTGTGGGGGGGGGGGGGGCAGTAGTTTTTGTGTAGTTCTGGAGACAGACAGACACATGAGAGAATAAATAAACCTTGAGATGTAACAAAAAAAATGTGACAATTCTAAAAAAACAAAAAAACCTAATATTACACCAAATTGTACATTGTATTTTTTTTTTTTGGTCAATTCTGCCCAGAGGCTGACGCATCAGTGTTTTACCAGTTTGTCTGAGAACACAATTTGGTACAAAAGAGTCACTGAAGTTTCCATCCTCGTAATCACAGACTGGAACATTAGGAAATGGCTCGACAGCCTGACCAGCACGATCACTGCACACAGTCAAAGTCAAAAAAAACAAATGGAGAAAAAAAACACCACAGGAAAATGATGTTGTGCATTTCTTCTTCTCATTTATTTTCAGTTTGGAAAGGTTTAAACCACTCAAGTTTATCCTGTCACCCCTGAAGATGAGAGAAAGTCATTTATTTTTACAGTCGGTTCTAGGTTCTTGTCCATTTGACCCCGTTTTTAGACTCAAGTTTGTGCCAATACTTATGTTTAACCCATACAGACCCAAACATCCACTGGTGACTAAAACCAACTACTGATCTAAACTGTTTAATACCTGTTGATCTACTAATTCTATTAACACATGTAAATGATTGGTTTAAAATACAGTTTGTCATCTTTTCATGGTCATCAGATATGACCCAATTGGACGTTCAGAGGCTCTGTAGTTACCGTGGAAACACCGTCATCTTCTACAACAGGGGTCTCAAAGTCATTTTCTTTCAGGGGCCACATTCAGCCCGATTTGATGTAAAGTGGACCGGGCCAGTAAAATAATAGCATAATAACCTTATAATAATAATAATAATAATAATAATAATAATAATAATAATAATAATAATAATAATAATTATAATAATTATAATAATAATGACAACTCCAAACTTTTGCCTATGTTTTAGTGCAAAAAAACCCCCATTAAATAATGAAAATGCTTACTTTTATAAACTTACCAAACAAAAAAGATGTAAATAACCTGAAAAAATTTAAATTTCTTAAGAAAAATAAGTGCAGTTTTAACAATATTATGCCTCAACTTACCATTTCTACATGTGCATTATGGAACCGAACTACAAAGACACTAAGTACTTAGTTAAAGGCAGAAAATTGTTAAAATTGTGCGTAATTTTCTTCAGACATTTCAGGTTGTTCATACTTGTTCAGGTTATTCATATTTTATTGTTACAGGACAGTTTGTAAATGTAAATATTTTCATAATTTAATGTGATTTTTTGCACTAAAAGACAAAAAGACTGATGTTTAAATTTAAATGTAAGTTCAGTTTAATACCGTCGTGCATTCTGCTGAGAAATCGAGAGAGAAACCACTAGGAAATTACTTGTTCATTTCTTGCACTGTAAATAAAACACACTGATTGTACTTCCTTGTTTCAATTTAACATAATTTCAACGTTTTCTTGTTTCAGTTACATAATTTAATCATTTCTTGTTTCTTTAATATCATTTTGTAGATAGTTACATCAATCATACTGTTGGCTAGGTTGGAGCGAACTAGCTATCAAATCCCTGGAAAAGACGCCTACTTGGTACGATAAGGTCACTGACCATTTTCTTAAAAAGGAACGGAGGGTCGAATGTATGTTAAAACAACTTGACAATTTTTTTGATGTAAGCCGACAATGAGCTTCCCCTCTGAAAGACAAGCAGCCGCCACTGGTTTTCACTATATGAAAAGTGATACATAAATAAAGATTGATTGATTGATTGATGGGTTAAAGATGTAAATATCAGCATTGCCAACTTTATATTAGAAACTCACTAAATTATGAATTTTCTGTCAAACTGAGCTAAGTTATAACTGCAGATACAGAATGAAGATACATGGTCTGGACTTTCTGCCACTAGGGGGCTCTGAATCATACCAGTCAGAAGACATATTAGATGTTGTTCTGAAGTAACAATGGATAATGGGAGTAAAGGGAGTATTAAAGGATTTATTCACTTTATATGTTATGAAGTTAATGCTGTCTATTCACATCATGTACAATATTTAGCATTTAACAGTGTCATATAAAAAGAATGTATAGGACGTTTATAGATAAATGAGATATGAGACTGAACAGATGGAATTGTAGGGATCATTTGATAATATGTACAGTAAGTACACAAGTCGACGAAATCTGAAAAAACTACCAGTCTAAACCATTTTGGTCACAGGTAAACCATCAACAATTTTCCACCCTGAAACCCTCAACCACAAACACAGTCAAAGGTCACTGGACAAAAACTGTTTATTTTTCTGAACAGTCATTGTGACATGGCTCCATCTGTGATTTTGTCAGATGGCATAAACAGCTGGAATACTTGTGTTACTGTGCATGGAATAACATGTTGAATCAGGGTCATTACAGTTAATGAACAATGAAAGGAAAGCTATAAATAGAAACTAAGCAGAGACTCTGACACTGCAAAGGAACGTGGATGTTCTACAGGGTTTTTTCCCTTTAAATAATTGTTTGTTTAGATGTTTTACATTTTATACAATCCATACATCTTTGTATTTACATTCCAATTTCAGACACATTTTAAATCTACATCTCTCCAAAGACAAATCTTTCTAACAAATATAAAACTGTCAGCAAGTGTCACAATGTCAAAAGTAACAGTTTGTTTATAAAATCAGCAAATATAGGAAAAACATACTGGTCAAAAGTTTTAGAATACCCCAATTTTTCCAGTTTTGTATTGATATTCAAGCAGTTCCAGTCCAGTGAACAGCTGAAATGGTACAAAGGTAAGTGATCAACTGCCAGAGGTAAAAAAAAAAAAAAAAAAAAAAAAAAAAGGTAAGATTAAACAAAACTGAAAAATAATGTACATTTCAGAATTATACAAAAAGGCGAACAAGAAATGGGTTAACAACTTACAGCAATTCTGCAGCAAAGGAGGTTGATCAAGCCTGGAAAGTTGGTGCTACAGTCTACTCTCGTTAAACCGCCCGCCGTTATACCGCCATTTTCGCTCACCGCTGACCAAAACCATTGCACAAAAATCCCCAATGCATTATTCCATTAGCTACCGCCATTTCCGCCTATCGCCATCCGCCAGCCCAGTTCCATGCACAAACAACACTTATACCATTGATTTCCTGACCGTTATACCGCCAGCGTGATTGCCATCGAGTACACATAAATTTTAACAATGCACTGAAACAAACGCGCCAGACGCTGATCGCGACAAGCTACGAGTAGTTCTACGGAACGGCCACCGTTCATTTATCGCAGAACACTCAGTAGGTCAGGATGTCGGGAAGAGGACGTGGGATTAAGCCAAAGCCTCAAGATGATGGGGTGTCATTTCCCGACACGGTATAATAATGCTTCAAATGTTTCCCCACTTTAAATGATCCCTTACAACATAACAGAATCAAGATTTATTTAGAAACGCAATTAGAACGGGTTAACGGAGGCAGCATAGACATCATATAGTAAAGACATGCACATTATGGACACAACCCGTTGTAACGCCATTTTCGCTATACCGCCAATTTGGCCGTGAACGGAAGTTGGCGGTATAACGAGAGTAGACTGTACCAATTCCTACAGGTGTCCCAACGTTTGTGAATTCCTTCCAACCCCCTGTGTCTGCATTAAAGTAGTGTTGGAACACACTTTGGTACCATACCGTTGGGAGCATTATTTGAACAGTATTGTACTGCAGAAAGTAGTGTGTTACTATAAAAATGGAAAAGAGGAAAAGGCAGTTAACGATAGAAGAGAGACAGACCATCATAACACTTAAAAATGTAGGTCTGTCCTACAGAGAAATGTCCAAGAAAGTCCAGGTGTCAGTAAGTCCAGTTTCCTTCACCATCCAAAGGCGCTCAGAAACTGGACTGGGAAATGCTGACAGGAAGAGGTCTGGTAGAGCCAAAGACACAACAGAATCAGAAGTAGAGTTTATGACAGTCAACAGCTGGAGTGAGAGGAGACTGACAGGACAACAGCTTCAAGCACAGTGAAGATAGAGGTCATAGTAAGCATAGACATGATGACATCAGCTGGATCGATGCCAAGATAAGCTACAATACGTGTGAGGGGCGGGGCTTGTTGTGCATGGCACCACTTGTTCATGTTTTCCAAGGTTTGGTTCCATTAGACACTGAATAGAGCAGGACTTCAGCTCTCTGTAACTCACAATTCCATCTCTAAAGCAAAAAAGAAAGAAAGATGTGAACAGGTTCAGTTGTATAAATGTGACCCTGAGTCACTTATGGAGTGGATATGGAATTAGTTGATGATTCCAGCAAAGAAAAGTGAACATATAGATATTTTCTGTCTTTTGTCTTCGTCTTTCCTGAGCAACGTTCCATATTGTTTGTGTTAATTTTGGCGTCATGTACGTCATAATAAGCGTCCATGTGAAACGCAACAGTGGAACCAATGTTTAGCAGCAGTGAAATTAAGGAAACAAAGCTTCAATTCAGTAAAATTGTAATTGGATATTTGTTTTAATTGATTTGAGTTAATTAATCGATTGATGGTTTCAGCTCTACAATGCTTACTCACAGTCAGTTTTTATTCTCATGTCCTGCCACCCTACACTCTCAAAAATAGAGGTATGAGATCAGAACATTTATGTACCTAAGAACATTTTTTAAGAATGTTCTCTCAAAAGTACAATATTGGTCTTCAGGAGGCCAGAATTGCACCTTTAGACTATGAAAAAGGCTCCAAAGTTATGGAAAGTACAAATTTCTACTATAAGGTACCCTGCAGCATTAAAAAATGTGTGTAGACCATGAGAACAGGCTGTAGGCTAGGAGAACTGAACAGTAGGATGAATTATAGTTCAAACATTAGGCTTAGCGCATTATTTATTATATATCATACTGTAATTACTCTTTATTATATTTAATAATAATTTGTGTTTTAATTTAATAGCCCAATTAGCTCAATGATAATAGCCTAATAACTTATTTAGCTTATTAGAACCTCCGATTATTGCCATAACCTCAAATTTTCATTCACACCTCCAATGTCTTGATGTTGTAGCTTGCCTATGCTGTGTTTTTTTTTTGTTTGTTTTTTTTTTGCTCAATTAGGCCACCGGTTCAAACTTTAAACATCATGGCATTATCAACTATAGGAGAGTTTTCTTTCTATGTAAAGTACTTAAGGTACAAAAATGGATCATTTCCAAAGGGTACAGAAATGTCTCTCAAAAAAGTACACCCCCAGCGACAAGCATTTGTACCCTTTTAAGTACAAGCTGGTACCTCTGTTTTTGAGAGTGTAGCTGTTAGGCCTGTAACGGTACACAAAATTTTCATTTCGGTACGTTTTCAGTTTTGAAAGCCACGGTTCGGTTTTTTTTTCAGTTTGGAAGAAAGAAAACCCCTCAAAATGTCTTTAATACATTTATGAATTTTTGAAAAATTTCCCCCCAATTTTTGGACACAATAGAATATAGAAAAACAGGAATATAATTCTGCTGCTATAAATCAAATAGAAAATAAAATGAATTATTACTCCTACTAAATGCATTTTAAACATTAGTATTGCACTTTTCCTGACAGGTAGTTTTGAAACAACAAAAATCAAATCGCAGTTCTGTCAGTTCACATTCTGCATAAAAATACCAAAAAAATTCCACATGACGTGCAACATTAACAGGAGGACAAACTGGTATTCTGTTTAAACAAACTGAAGAGCAACTTAGACAACAAAAAATTAACCAAATTATTTATTTTAGGACAGAGAACAAACTGTTTAGGCCACTTTGTGTACAAGTGCGCGCGCGCGTGCAGGGTGCGATTTGTCGGGGGGATTTTTTTTTTTTTTGGTCGGAGCCGGGGGGGGTGGGTTGTCCATAACTAACATAACTAATGCTGGCGTGAAACGAAAGTGAAACTTTATATTCTGTCGACGTCCAACTCCAGGTTCTATTCCTCTATTATACAGCATGTGTGTGTGAGAGAGAGACAGAGCTAGTGTAAGTGTTTTAGAACTACCGTAGTTCCTAGGGGCCAAACAGCGTCCGTCTTTTAACGTCTCTTTCCCCGTTGTTGTCTTTCACCAGGACCTGAACTGATCCCAAATGGGACTGTACTGATGGTGGAGGGTCTCCAGTCTCTTCCTTCCAGGTTCACATCATATTTTTTTTTTGTTTGTTTTTTTAACCTTATATCAGCTGCTGTTTGGTATTTCGGGTCAATGTGTCCATATGTCCGTGTGGAACTTGCGCGGATTAAAAGTTCCACATCAAACAACGTCTTTCGTTTCTTTTTCTCATCATACTGTGCCGTTTTGGTACAGCTGTGTACCGAACCGAACAGGTGTCTTCCGAAACGGTTCGGTTCGGTACGTGTACCGTTACAGGCCCAGTAGTTGTACAGTCTAACCAGACTAAAGGAAGGGTTTAGTCACATGGTGAGCTCTGACGTGTTGCAAAAGGACAGATGAGCAGATGAGATTAGTGACAGTCAGAGAAGTGAGCTAATGATGTCTGACCTGTAGGTTTCATACCTGTAAGTTAATCGATACTGCATGGCCTTCGCTGTCTTGTGTCCATATCAGAGTTATTAATAACTGTCTGTTCAGATGTCCAATCATATTTGAGCAGCAGATGTTTCCAGTTAGTGTAGCTCTACTTCCAGGTGAATGCAGATGGACACAAGTCTGACGGAATTCACTCGGGAAGAAAAATACATATCTTTACCTCCTGGCAATTGAAACCCATACTGCATACTCATCCAATCCATCAGGTCCCTTTAGGTCAGTGGTTCTCAGTCTGTGGGGCATGTCCCCTGGGGGAGGCACCAAGGCTTACCAGGGGGGCATGGGATGTTTTCTGTGTGTTTTTTTTGTTTGTTTTTAAGGTTAGACCATGTAGCAGGTGGAACTAATGTTTTAGTGTTGGAGCACCCTGGACTCATTTTAGGGACGTACAGCAAACAAATCTACTGCCATGGTGATCTGTCACTAGACTAGACCAAGAGTTTAGGTTTGGAGAATGGACAAGGACTGGACTGGAAAAGAAAAATGTGCAATGTTTGTGTTTTTGTACTGTTTGTACTGTTTGTACTTTAATGTTCTGAGATGTGTAATGGAAACAGGCTTATTGCAGCCACTGATGTTGTTCAAATGTTCATCTTTGTTACCAAAATGTGTTTGTTGTTCTAAAAAAAGGAACTTTATTGTCATAATTGTAAGATAATTGCACATTTTGTATTTTTATTTGGAAAAATATATTCTCAGGGAGCAGTCTGGTTGAGTTGATTTGTATTGTTCAAGCAAAAATCGAAGTTATTTTTAATTTGAACAGAAAAATATTCAGGAAAAGCCAAACATATTGTTATACTATTGATGTTTCTTTCAATAAAAGTTATAATTGCACCACTGTTACAATGTTATTGGGGTTGAGGGGGGCCTGGAGACTTTTCGTCCTCCAAAGGTGGGGGGGGGACTGATAGATGAATATTTAGTTTTTCCTGGTAAATATTCATACAGCCAACTGTCTGACCTAAAGGGGCCTCCTAGAACCCAGCATGTCTGATTGGCTTAAACACTCTTGGGCTCTAATCCAGTCCAGGTTAGTACAGGTTACGTGTTGGTGTTCTTCTCCTTTTAGCTCTTTAAGACTTCTTGTGGCTTCATGCTTGAATTCACACTGTTGAGATTTGTGATGGCCTACAGTACGTAGAAGTCTGTGGTCACCAAACAGCCCTGAGCAATGTCAGGGCTTTAACGAAGGTTAAAGATGTTCTATTTTTACGTGCCTTTAAAATCACAAGCAGTCAGTGTTTCCTGTCTGTGTGGAAAGGCTTCTGGTGCAGCATTCAGACCATCGCGAGACATTAATTTTCCATTGAAACCCAGACTAATGAGGTTTTTTGAGGTTAGCAGCTCCTTAAGGCATAACGTCCAACCCCCCGCAGCCTCAAAACAGGGAAAACTGCTACACTGCTGCAACAAAGACGAAAAAAAAAAAAAAAGACAATCCCTAAATGGAATGTGCAGCGAAAACCCATTCTTGTGGAAGCTTTTAAATGTGCAGAGTGGAAATATCAACGTTGGACCCACAGACACAAAAGGGAGACAGAAAATACTACTCACTGAGTCCATTGTCAGCTGTCCGAGTCAACATTTATACAATGAGACACAACAGTTTAGACAAAAAGGAATAAGACAAGAGACATGTACAAATATGTGACTCAACGCAACAGTGATTTTAACCCTTTCGTGCATAGTGGTCACTACAGTGGACAGTTTTTCTATGACTGTTTTCTTGTATATTCATGGGTTTTGCTGTTTTAGTTCCATATAAGCCAACACAGTGGACACTTATGCATCATCCCATACACTGTAATTCATACTGTTATTGTAAATTTGCTGTTCTTCATACACCTAATCTGCAGTAATATCTTTAAGTGTAAAAAATTGCTTGATGTCATTATTAGACTGTAATTAACAGGGTTTTGTTTTTTTTTGTTTTTTTAACAAAAAGGTGTTGTTGTTTTGTTTTTTTTGCATATTATCTCCATGAAGTGAGTAATAACTAGTATTAGAGTATGTTAAAATGTAAGAAAACATCAGATTAGCTGGATTAAACATGTTTTTATTACATAGTTTTCACACAGTATATCAGTAAATACATGTTTCTTTGCTTCAGAAATTAAATGCATGGTGTCCAGCTGAGAAGATATTTTTGCAACTCCATGAAAAATAAGTTCATACATTTTTTTTTTTTTTTAATTGCTTTTTTTTTTAATGCCTAAAGAGGAATAAAAACATTCAAGAAAAACATCTTAAGGTTCTCATAATTCATGCATGAAAGGGTTAAAATGTAAAATTAATCATCAGATTGGTCAGTTTGTTGAAGGTGGAGGCAGGTCATGAAAAGATGGCAAAAATCAACCCCCAATTAAAAGTGTAAAACAACAATATTCTTGCCCCAAAAAAATCTTAATATGATAATTTATTTTGGAAATTATCACTAATTATCACATTCTGAGTGAGTGCTATGTTGACAGTGGAAATGCAACAGACTAGTGAACACCAACATTTGAAAGGCAGCATAATTAGAAAAACAACAAAATAATAATAAAATAGAATAAAAAGTACAATAGAAAAAATAGAAAGATGAAAATTTACATCAACTGTGATTTTATAATCTATTGTTTAATTTTTCCGTATTGTTGACAGCCTTTTTATTTCCATTCCCATTGCAGCTCATTCATTACAGCACATGTACAGACCTCACTGACTGAGTGGATGTTTGGAACCCTTTAATTTTTCTGAATTTATAACATGTACAAAACCCTACAGATGCTGCAGATTAAGCTACAGTGCAAATAAACCACAGACCTGCAGCATGTCTGAGAGCAGAACGCCTTTGTTTTGTAATGATAAGATAAGATAAGATAAGATAAGATAAGATAAGATAAGATAAGATAAGATAAGATAAGATAAGATAAGATAAGATAAAGATAAAGATAAAGATATTCCTTTATTAATCCCACAATGGGGAAATTCACAGTGTTGTCAGCAGCAAAGATACACACAAACATATGCATACATGTAAAACAAACAGTCATATAAATTTGAATAAAAAAGTGTTTAAAAGGTGTTTAAAAGGAGAGTGCAAATATGGTTTGATATGAATGTAGTGCAAATGGTTATAAATATAAAAAGAAGTATATAAATAAGGATTTGAATATATACAGATTTGGACAGGTGTGGTTTTAGATGTATAAATATGGTGCCTATAGACAGTGATGGACAACATAAATGGAATGGAGGGAGGGTTGTGATTACACCACATATGTAGACCACATATGTGGGGATCTACTGGGAGCAGGACTGATTGTGGAGTCTGACAGCAGAGGGAAGGAAGGACCTGCGGTATCTGTCCTTCGTACAGTGTGGGTGAAGAAGCCGGTCACTGATGGAGCTTTCCAGGGCTCTTACAGTCTCATGTAGGGGGTGGGAGACATTGTCCATGATTGATGGCAGCTTCGCTGTCATTCTTCTGTCCCCCACCACCTTGACTGGATCGAGACTGCAGCCTAGAACCGAACCGGCTTTCTTCACCAGTTTGTTCAGTCTCTTCCTCTCTGCTGCCCCAGCAGACCACACTGGAGAAGATGGCCGATGCAACTACAGAGTCGTAAAAGGTCCTCAGGAGAGCTTCCTGCACTCCGAAGGACCTCAGTCTCCGCAGTAGGTGGAGTCTGCTTTGGCCCTTCTTGAAAAGGGCCTGGATGTTGGCAGCCCAGTCCAGGTTCTGGTTCAGGTGAACACCCAGGTACTTGTAAGAGTCCACTATCTCGATGTCTGTTCCCACTGAGGCTTTTTCTGTGAAACATACGACAGGTACATTTAATATACAGCTGCTCTGGTCATAAATACATCGAACTCATGTTAGAATTCTTGATATATATTCATTTTTTTGACTGAATATTTAAGTAAAGCACTGGTTTAAAAGGTCCTCACATCTTTTTATGATTTTTTTTTTTTTTTTTAGAGATGAGTAAACTGTTGAACATCTGCCCCTTTCCCCACTACAATACTGATACAGGCATCCCACCTACTTACACACACACACACCCTCTTCCTTTACTTATTTTTATTTATTTATTTTTCTTTCCCCTTAATTCCATTTGTTATGTACAATGCTTAACACTAATGTTCATATACACTACCGGGCAAAAGTTTTAGAACACCCCTTCAGGGGCTGGGGCAACTATGAGAAATTAATTCTTTTTTGGTCCACTTTAAATTGTGTCACTGTTTACAAAAATAATGTTAGAGAATTTAAAGAAAGTTGCATTTTGTTGTAAAGATAGTGTAATGGGACTAGTACAAAGGCTGAACCCAAGTGCAAGACCAGAACACAGATGACCAATTGAGAGTGTTTATTAAACACAGTCACAGTAGGAAAAACACAGCACAGAATAGTTAATACATCAGTGAAGGCGTGTGATTCTGGACTCTTCGTCCGGGCTGTGAGCGGGGAATATGGATGGTCAGCACGGCCGAGCCGGAGGATTCCCGATGGCACCCCGACTAGGGCAAAACAGAGGATAGTCAAAAAACAAGCCAGGTCATACACAGGAGGGCAATTCAGGAGGCAACGGGACATGACGGATAGGCTACTCACGGTCAAAGTCCAGGCGAGGGTCAAAACACAAGGTAACACGTTGGAGGCTGAGGTAGTCAGGGAACAGGCAGAATCAGAAGTCGGATGAACGAACCAGGTCAGAACCAAACGAGCAGGCAGACGAGGAACAGGCAGAATCGGCGGTCGGAAGGCAAAACGGGGCAAAACAGGCAGACAGACTGACAGGGATCCAAAAACGCTGGTAAGTGAGCACACAAAGGTAGAACACAAATTGGCAAAGGAACAGGGAAAGACACAGGGTTTAAATACACAAGGGGGCGGGAAGACAATTGGACACAGGTGGAGACAATCAGGGAGGAGTCAGGTAATCAGCACAGGTGGAAACAATCAGGGAAGGGAAGTAAAGACACCAGACATGACACATGAGGGAAACTTAAAATAAAACAGGAAATGACAGACAACATAAAAGACAGACAAATCCAGACACAGTCTGGGAGCAGACATGACAGATAGTAAATTAACAACTAGCTTTGTGTGAAATAGTTCAGTTCCTTCACACATGATGCCAGTAGAGCTGAAACCATTCATGGATTACTCAGTTTGAATCTATTTAAAAATATATTTATTTTATTACAATTCTCCTGAATCGAAGCTTCATTTCCATGAATTCACTGCTGCTAAACATTGGTTCCACTGTTGTGTTTCACATGGACACTTATTGGGACGCACATAATGCCAGGATCAACACAAACAACATGGAGCGTAGCTCAGAAGAGACGAGGATAAAAAGACAGAAAATGTCTATATGTTCACTTTTGTCTGTATTTTTTTTCAGTTTTATGTTAATTCCTTCTTTAATTGTTTGTAAGTTGGATCCAAATGTGTTGAACACTGCAGTGCACAGATTGTTTGTAAATATGATGCGACTTGTTTGTTGTTGTTTATATCTATAGGTATTTTTATATATATATACTTTTATACTGTCGTTATTGTTGTTATTTCTATATAGATTTTTTTATATGTATCCTTTTACTTTTAGACTTTTTGTGGTTGCTGTTTCAGCTGGTTCTGGAATAAAGGACAAGTTGTTTGTCATTTTCAGGCATTTCTATTTTACAATTTTAGAATTTTTTTCACCTAGTATTCAAATAATTGTTTAATCAAATTGAAAAAAATAATCAATAGATTAATCAACTGCAAAAATAATCAATAGCTGCAGCTCTGGATGCCACCAACACCAAAGCGCCTGTAGCTTTGGTATATTTCACCTCGTTATGCTAACGAGTATTAAAACAGGTAAAAACCATTAAAGTCCAGTCATGTTGAAGGCGCAGGGATGAGGACGATGATGCAACATTTGGGGAAGCACAGACTGTCCTGGTGTAATAGTTCAACAGTTTTACCACAAACTGCGACTTTCCAGACTTTTAAAATGACAAACATGACAACTGACAAACATCACATGTGTAAAAGATGGCATCATTCAAACTGGATGAAAAGAATGACTAATCTCTTGCTACTGACTGCAATAAATCCAGCATCATTAAAATTAATAAAAAGTCCTAGAAATCTTCCAATGCAAGTATGACCTCACATAACCTTTCGTGACTCATATGACTTATACTTATTTATCTATTGCTTGTTTTCTGTTTTCTGATTGTAATTTAATCATATCCATTAGTTTGCTTTTTATTATTATGATCCTTTTCCTTTTTTTTCTGATTCTTTATGTTGAACAACTGAATGTGAAAATGCCCAGTGTATACATGTCTTTGCTTTTTTTTTAGTACACAAGAATTGGCCTCTGTTGCAGCTGTACCAGGGTGGAGGCTAGTTTGTTGTTTTGTTGTTATGTTGTTTGTTGCTAAAACTCGCTAAAATACCAATAAATAAACCTTCAAAAACAAAAAAAAAAAGAATTCTTCAAATCTAAATCTAAGTCTAAATCACCTGAAACTATTCCACCCATGTTCTCTTGGTACTTGGAAGAAACCCAGGGGTACATGAAAAAAAAAAAAATAAAGTAAATAAATAAATAAATAAGCCATCATGTTCCAAATCCCAAATAAATAATGAGAATTAATGCTGAAATATAAAACACAATAAATACATTCAAGTAATAGTTTTATTGTCAATCATCTTGTTTAAGCTTTGGTAACATTTTAAAAACATTTCTATTTTATTTTTTTGAAAATGAGTTTATTTCAGTTAGCTAAGTAATTATTTTTTGTTAATGAAAGGTTCATTTATTGGTTATTGACCAATTTATTTATTTTTCTTATCAGTGAAAGAGGGCACTTTTCAGTTTATATGTTGGACATAAAATTTACTTACATTTTTTAAAAAATGTTTTTATTTTTTATACATTACAGTTAAATGTATGTTGTTCGTTTACAAAGTTTTGAACATTTGAACAGACACCTTTGGCACTGAAACAAATTTTGCCTAATTTCAATCAAAAATGCTGAAGCGACAGTTGGGGGTACTTGGCTCCTCCTAGACACTCCTGTTCAAGCAGGCATTTTAATTTCCAAACTGACTCTGGGCTGCTACACACTGATTGCACTTTATGTATTTATCATATTTTAATTGTATTTTAACCCTTTCATGCATAGTGGTCACTCCAGTGGACAGTTATTCTCCAGCTGTTCTCTTGTATATTCATGGGTTTTGTTGTTTTAGTTCCGTATCAGCCAACATAGTGAACACTTATGCATCATCCCAAACACTGCAATTCATACAATTACTGTAAGTTTGCTGCTCATGATAAACCTGATCTGCAGTAACATGTTTTAGTGTAAATCCATTGCTAATTGTTATTGGACTGTAATTAACAGTTTTCTGGAGAAAAAAAAAAAAAAAACAGTTTTTTTTTTGTTATTTTGTTTTTTTTGCATATCCTCCTGAAGCCCAGCAAATGCATTGTGTCCTCTGTAGGGGACAAAAGTTTGGCAGTTTTACTTTAAAAATGCTGTGCATTGCAAAGGACATTCCATTAAAAAAAAATCAAAAAATAAATAAAAAATAATTTAAAAATGTATCTGAAAAAACAGTTTCCAATCAAGACAATGTTTTAATGTAAAAAAGCTAAAAATGTCAATTTTCTGGGTCTCTGGAGGATTTTATCTCCATGAAATGACTAATAACTAAGATTAGAGTATGATAAAATGTGAGAAAACATTAGCAATTTAGCAATTAGCGGCATTAAAAATGTTTTTATTTCATAGTTTTCACACAGTATGTCACTTTCTGATGATGATTTTTAAATAAATGTTTCTTTGCTTCAAAACTTAAACGCATGGTGTCCAGCTGAGTGGAGATTTTTCTAACTCCACGAAAAATACGTTCATAAAAAAAAAAACAAAACAATTGCATTTTTTTTTTCCATGCCTAAAGAGGAATTAAAACACTCAAGAAAAAAAATATTGACTAAGGTTCTCATAGTTCATGCATGAAAGGGTTAATTGTACTTTATTGTATTTTCAAATGGCATTTTAATTGTATTTTAATTGTACTTTGCACTATAAAGACTCTGTGAAAAGTGCTCTATAAATAAAAGTTACTTACTGACTTTACTTGGCTAAAAAAGTACTCTACTGTAAAAAGTTTGCGAACCACTGTCTTAACACATCCAACACAAACTCGTCATTGGCGCAGAAGCACAGACTAATTTTACATACTGAACTTCCATACATTTATGGTGACTCAGTATGTGTGTTCCAAATGATTGAGCACAACATTAAAATATTTTAAAAAAGACTCATAACATGTACATATAATAACTATATCATAACTATATCCAATGTGCAGCGATGATAAAATAACTTTATGTCCTTTAATTTATGTGCATAGTTGTATTGTATCTATCATAACCATATGCAATGTCATAGCAATTAATGTTGTGAGTGTTAGTAGATAATAGAAGATAAGTACAACCATGTGTCATTACTGTTAAATTAGTCCGAGGCTGTAATATGGGCCATGTGTTCTGTTGTACTCAAGAGACAGTTTAATCGTACACACACGTGTTCATATTGTAACCATATGTAATATTTTCAAATAATGAAACAGCCTACACAGTACATAAAAATATGAAATTCTCACCATATGTAAAAAGTAAATGTCCCGAACTAAGTGTGCCTTTTATGAGCATGTTGCTCTAAATTTGGTTTCAATCTCAGTCATCTCCACCAGATTTAATCTCAGTCACATGCCAGGTTCTGAAACCGGCCTGAGACTTATTCTGGATCCTGACCTGTATTTTAAGAAGACACACACTGTATTTGAACACAGACAGCTGCTCAACACATGGCTCCTTCATCCAACCATCCGGGGATTTTCTTTCTTTTTTTTTTTTTTTTTTTTTTTTTTTATGGCCGGAGCTCCGATTTACGGTGTTTTCATTTCGGTTCTTAAAGTGACACGTTTATGTGGCTCTCATTTCTGAAGGGCCATATTTTCTCAGCATTAAATCAGGTGTGGAAAACCCTGGAAACAAAAGTTATGGAAACAAGAAGCTCATGGGGTCAGAGTTAAAAGTATGAAGCTGATTCCAAACGTGCCTCAAAGCAGTGTTTGTTATTTCCTTTATTGAATTAGAAAGAGGGATGTGAAAGAAGTGACACAGGACATTGTTGTTCATGGGCGCCGTCTATTTTCAGCCACCATCTGACTGAATATGACTGAAACAACACACACAAACCAGCATCTGTCCTGCACGTTTTTTTGTCCGTTCTATATGTTGACATTTTACAGATGCAAGACTTTTATCCAACAGCATCATTATGCGCGCTCACACTCCAGGAGCCACTTACCAATGGTCGGCTCACTCCAAAAAGAGCACTATTCAAACACCGGGCAACACAAACACTGCTCAGTCATTCCTGTGGAGCAGAAAGAGCTCTAAATCTGTCTGAAGCTGTGTTTTTTCTCCCAGACTCCCTCCAGGTGGGACGCCTCTGATAAAACCCACAGGCTGCGTACTGTACACCCAGGAGAACTCCCACAGACAGACTTACACTGTCAGGACAGACTGAGTGTGTGTCTGTGTGTGTGAGGACGCAAAGAAATAAGACTAAGGCATCAGGGAAGGCATCGGACACAAAAACACAAGCACCACTTTAATTCTCCTTTATGCAGCATTTAGAATCCCACTTAAAAAAAGAAGATACTTGACTGAAGTGATAGAGCTGCCCATGCTCTGACACCAAAACACAACATTTTACCGACGTTGGAAAGGTCATTTCAGCACCGACCGTCATGGGATGTACACACACTCATGTCAACATAGCACTGCTGTTGCTACATTTAGCGACTTTTCAGACTACCCAACTTTTTTTTTTTCCACATAGCACCTAACAACAAATTTAGATATTATGCTAATTAGGTGATGACATTATTTAGAAACTTCTAGTAACAGTAGACAATAAGTACTGTCCTGACTGAGGACTTGGAAACAGTGTGTGCACATGCGCAATAGTCCAGAGGTGGCAAAAAATACTAGGATTTTGTTACTGTATTTTAGTGGAGTTTCCAGGCATCTGTGCTTTTTTTTTTGTTTTTTTTTTGGGGGGGGAGGTGTTCTGGGGTTGGAGCTCCGGTGGGGGTTCAAGGGAAGAAAGCGAAGCAAAATTAGCATTATAAGTGCTTCAAATCACATAAAACTATGTGTGTGTGTGTGTGTGTGTGTAGATAGATAGATAGATAGATAGATAGATAGATAGATAGATAGATAGATAGATAGAGAGAGAGAGAACCAAAGCAAAGCGTTGGCTTTGATAAGGTTGACCTCAGTTGACATTGGATTCCATTGCATTCAGAATAATTTAAAATTAGAACCAACAGGATACAGTACAGGTATAGGCCTATGTTTGACAACTTTGTGTGATTTCACTCAGTCACTGGCTGTGTTCTGCAGCATCTCAACGATATTTAACTTTCAGTCCATGCACTTCTATAATTCTAACTGTATAATAATACATTCCATATACCTACTGTGGCTGCCCATTTGTTTTTCATGCAGACCCAGATAATATAGACAGTTGTGTGTTCAGGGTTAGACTTCAGACTTGTTTAGATTTAACTCCCTTTACTACATAGACTCTTCTCATAAATGGCACATAGGCAGTAGACCCCCCCCTCCGATACAGGAGATATTGCTTTGGGGCTCCTAACATTGTTCCACCATGTGGACAGACAGCTCAGTCAGTGTTACTGTGGTCGATAATGCAGGAGACAGGGGATCGAATGCTGCCAGTATTATCTGATTATATTTTCAACATGTTTCATGTTCAAACAGCACCAACGGGGCCAGTAGGTAAATCCACCATTGCTTGAGTATTTATTTTCCTGACAGTTTTCACTTTAGCCTACACATTTACACATTTTCTGTACTTCCTGCTATTTACTTTTTCAGAACAGACTTGTTATTTTTTATTTTGAGGTCAAAGCTGAATTCAACCTGAATGGATGCAACAGCATCAAATGAAAAGACGATTTTCACGGTCCACTCCGGCGTGGCCGCTGGCCCCTCCCTCAACAAATCAGACTCACTATTTCATCCACCTGTTGTGTGTTGCACAGCTGCAGCTCCTTATCATTAGGAGCTGCATAAGGGTCTTCTCTGTGGCTGTGCAGAACCGGATCATTCAGTGCACCTCATCACCTCACCAGAACCTGGACTTCATCTCCATTCCTTCACTCTGATGCTGTCATCTCCCATCAGGTTTTCTGTTTGTTCCCTTTCCTTTTGTTTGTCTGTAAATAAAATTGTCTGTAAATAAATCCGTTCCTCCCTTCAGCACTGTGTGCATGAGTCCAATCATTCATTCCCACATGACAACGATGCCTTATGTGTCATTGGTGAATATCAGAATGAAACATGGAACATGGAAGCCAAAAACAGTCACCAAGGAGCAACATATACTGTTGAAGAGAACAGGTACCAATCTGGTTCCATAATCCAGTTCTAAAAATATATTAATGGTCCAGATGCATAACAGGGGAAAAAAATCCTCTTCAACCAATTTATGCCATTTCCATTTACTGTACTGTTGACATGGAGAGTAATATTTAACTGTCCTGTTCACCATCTGAAAAGACCCTGGGTGCAGCAGCATCTTTAGCTGAGCCCCCAGCCCCAACGTTTACCATGGTACCAAAGCCCAGGTTTTACAGCCACCTTTGTCTGGTGTTTATTCAAGTTGTCACATTGGGTTAATTTTAACAAAGAGTAAGAACTGATTATATGAGAAAATACTGTAAAATTATGAGAAAATTATGTGTGACAGTTTTTGGGTTTTTTTTTTAATCACATTATGACTATTTCTGTGGCTTCCTTTAACAAGCTTTTAATGAAGATGTAAGGAGTAGCTAATGGAGATGCTTTAAGGTGCCGGTGAAGGGATAATTGCTCTATATTTAGTCGATGAGAGTTTGTCAGTGTAAAAGAAATACTGAGTGAAAGCATACAGATTTATTTAATCATTGAAAACCTTAGATATATGTACTGTTTCACAGATATATACTGTGTGGACTGACTTCATAGGTAATATATACTGTTAAGATTGTTAATATTGTCCATAGATATACATACTGTCACATACTGTTAATACAGTAAATTTGCATCTATTCATATTTTGTCTATTTTAATTTTTTTGTGTTATTGCAAAATTGTAAAATTTATATTCTATTTTCTCATGTTTTTTTTTTTTTTTTTAGTTTTTGTTATTTTATATACACTCTATTCTTATTTGTTTTGTTAATATTGTTGCACTGACTGGTGTGGCACTCCTAATTTCATTATACACACAATGACAATAAAGACTATTCTATTCTATTCTATTCTATTCTATTCTGACACTGATGTATGGAAGTGTATGGCATTCACATAAAATAAATACAATGATTATTTGCAAATTTGCTAAGAATGACAGTATTTCATAGTTTAATATCCAGTCATTTAGGATCTTGTAGATTTCACTGAGGTTTTATTTTTAATATCAAGTTTCCTTCAGCTCACAATATATTGTTATGATTGTTAGTAAAATGTACAGGAAATGTAAAGGAAAGTTGAAACCATGGTCCAACAACCGCAGCTCTTTTATTTGCGACCATTCCAACCTGCTCTTCCATAATTATACTTCAGTGGAGTTACAGTTTTTATCAGGCCATGAGTTCTGACTCATCAGTTGTTTTTGGACCTGTTAAGTTACTATGTGTTCTCCCCGCTCCAGCTGAGGCAAATTCTTGCATCACATTGCAGTGATCAGAAATGTGTCAAGTGCATGTCTGATAGCTAAAGATAACAGCCTAAGGATGTATGGCACAGGTGTCAAACATACGGATCAACTGTCCCTCTGTTCATGTGCAATGGTAACTCTACTTAGACAAACTGCTCTAAATACTTTGGCAGAGACGTTCAGAGTCATTTTGTGCTGCAGACGGGTTAATTGCATTAAAATTTTTAATCAGATTAATCACTATAATGCATTAATCTGCATTAATGCATTAATTTTGATAGCCCTAATTAATACATATCAGGTTGTTCATGTGATTCAAATTCTTAACCCTATAACGTCGAAGGTATCACATTTTAATACATGAGTTTTGAAGCCCTTTACATGATCAGTGTGATATTTTTTTTTTCTTGAAAAACCTGATGTATACAATTAGACACATGCAATAGATGGATAATCCACCAAGGGGAGGAATTCATTCACCAGAGGCCTTTCCAGTGACACTACAAGGTTGTCAGGAGGCAGAACTTTGCCAATTTTGAAAAGAAATTGCCAATTTGTTAGACATGTTTGTGTTATATTATGCTTTTTGGTCTGATCACAATTAAAGGTACCAGAAAGGGTGCACATATAGATTAAAAATAATAATGCTTTATCAAAAAATCAGACAGGCCATTTTATTTATCTCATATTTCTCTTTTAAAGTCCAAAATATTTTTATATTATGGTGTCTACTAAAAATTTGGCAGGCTTGTACCCCTGTCAAATCAGAAATGATTGGGTGTACGGACACTCCAGCCTAATAGCCTCCATATTTAATGCCTACAAAGATATAAAATGTTTCAGCACTCAGGATAATCATGCAGTGTTTATTGCATAGATGTCGTGTCCAAAGCTGAAAAATTCCATATATTGACAGAAACAATAAAATTAGACCCACATATTTTGATATGGTGTACAGACACTACTTGGTGTACGGACTCTACCAGATTGGAATGGAAATCTGGCTTACCACATGGTCACATCTGTGTTAGATCTGTAACTAAGTCTTCCTGGTACAGGAGGAAAGAAACATTTGTGAACAAGTTATAACAATATATCTATAAGGCATATACGCCGTATTATTGATGGAAGTATATTGGTGTACGGACACAACATGAATTTTGGTGAACAACGCACCATTGAAAACATGCGGTTGGACGTAAACATCTGTTTGCCACATTGTTACCAAATTTTCTGCAGCCAGGGAGCAGACCAAAATCTGTCTAGTTGTGCATATTTAGTCCTAATAATACTGAAATAACAGGTTCCCGTTCTATTATTACAATTAAAGGGCTGTAAAAGAAGGGTTTTCAGCTGTTCAACAAAAATGATCAATAAATGAAAAGCAATGTGATGTGTGTGTTTTGTAATAAAAAAGACACAGGAGTTGAGTAGTAATTATTTGTTGTGTTACAAAACATTATGTACAATAATTTTGCTCTCTTATAACATTAAGATTATGTACATGTTTTCACGCTCATTGGGTCGCCATTTTATCAGTTTTTATCCGATTTTCTTCAAATTTGGAGGATTGCAAGATCTATATAGTAATAAGATGGTCAAAGAAACATTTTAGGAATGGTTTTGGGGGTGTCTTTTTGCAAAACTGATTAATAACTGATACAAATATACTTGTGCACCTTGATTGTGATCAGGCTGTTTTGTATATTCAAAAACTGAACTGAAAAAAACTGAAACTCATACATGGAAATTGATATTTGAAAAAAATTTTTTTTTTTGTTTGTTCAGAAGGACCAATAAAGGCTCCAGTTTCAAAGAACTGGAATTTTCTGTCAATGATTTATTGGTTCAGGCTTTACAGAGTTAAGGAAATTTCGTAGATGTGAACATTTTCGTAATGTAATTGTACTTTTTTCACTTTTATTATTTTACTGGTGCGGTTCACTTCAGGTCATATTGGGCTGAATGTGGCCAATGAACTAAAATGAGTTTGACACCCCTGATGTATGGACATGATGATACCACCACGAAGCTGGAAATTTTGAAAGATAAGAAAATAATGTGGTCATTATTATAATGATTTCATCTTTCAGCAGTGCAGCTATGAAAACATCATAAAATAAATCACTAACCAGTCGCTACATCAGAAAAGAGTTTTGCGTACTGTGTTGATAGTCATGCTGTTTATAGCACTTAAAGATGGAAAAGCAAACTGACACTTTCCTACTTTCCTACTGCTTTATGTTGCTGCTGTTCTCTACGTGGAACTCAGGGGAGGATGGCGCTAACCACAGCCAGGCAGGCGTGAAGAGAGGACGCCAAGTGACTAGATCACATGTGACAGAATCACAGTGAGGGGAGCTTTGCATGTCAACCACCACAGAAGCAGAGGAAGGTAGGAGGGCTCGATAATACAGTGGAATAAACAAAGAAGAGGGAGAAGAGGAGGAGATCTGGAGAAAAGGCCAGTTATTGCCCAAGGGGATTGATGGCAGAGCACGGTTATGTGTGTTTTGTGTAAACTGTACAGTATCTGGTATAGAGGAGAGTGAGCGTGAGTAAAATAATTGGATGTGTGTCAACATAAAACCACCATCACAGCCACTAGGAAACAACCCCCCATTGAAAGAGGTGTCAAAATGAGATCAAGAGATTATATGGGAAGGGGCCTTGGTTCCAAACGTGATAATCTGAGGCTGTATTTGTTACATAATCACCTTCCCAGCCTTCCTGCCGTCAGGTTGCAGTCAGGACGGAGGATACACTGTGATCATGCGAGGTCGCGGTCGCAGCCAGGCCAGTGTGTACAGCCAAGCAGAGGCTCTTTAAGGTCACATGTGCACAGGACAACAAGTCCAGAGTTCTCTACAGTCAGGAAAGTGTCTATTCTGTCCTAAAAGTCACCTGAAGTTCTTAAATGAAGCCATCATCTAATTTGCATAATTGTAAGTGCTCATGTAATTGAAATGAACAATGTAGTAAAGAAGAATAACATTGTGTAAGAGACAAAAAGTGAGTATAAAAACACCCTAAATATGTTTAGAACTACACATGAATTATTCTCTGTCCCAGTTCCAACCCTTGTCCTTTAAAGTGACCTAAAAGAGACACTCTGGAGGAGTTACTATTTATCTGTTTGTTTAGTTTTTATCTTCATTTTCTTCAGTTTGGGTTGGTTTTTAACCTTACAGTCCACTTAGGAGACGACAGCAAGTCACAGTAAAACATGAACATTTTTAACCAGAACATTTTGAATTTTCAGTCTACATTAACAATCTAAATGGACCAGAAAGAGAAAACAGAGAAAACTGTCAGCGATAATGGGACTGATTTATATCAGTGGTTGGTTTACACAAAGAACGATACTTTCATGAGTCTCCAAAAGTTTCTAATAACGCCTGAAAAAGTTGATAGATTTGTCACATGTCGTTTTTTTTTATAAAGAGTCTCTAGAGGGGTCTGAAAAACATTAAATATACCAACAAAGTGTCTAAGTTGGAAACACTGACTACAGCTACAGACAAGCAGCGTACTTTTATGACTGTGACAGAGAAAATAATTTCTTACAAGCCTAAATTTGGGAATTCTATTCATAATCCTGAGCAAATTTATTCATCATGGAAGAAAAATGTGTTGTTGGATTGATCTTAAAGGATGAATGTCACAAAAAGATTAGGCTGGCCAGCATCATAAATAGTCCGGGAAATCTTAGCTCCATTTGTGTCATTGACCCTGGTGAAATTGGGTCAGCTGACCAGCTCCATCCAATTTCCGAGAAGTCTCTACTACAGGCATCAACCTGAGCCAGTTCTGGGAAATCTAGAATTATTCTATCCGAACCATCATGCAGTTCCACACCCTAGTTCAAATATCTCAAGTATTATCATAACTTGTGCAATAATCAATGCCATTCTACTGTTAAAAATGCCATTTACACCTACGTTTGTATACAATTTGAAGAAAATATAGTCATGCAGTAAAAAAAAATATTTAAAAAAAAACTATATATATATATATATATATATATATATATATATATATATATATATATATATATATATATATATATATATATATATATAACCAGTTCTATTCCAAAGCTAAAATTTTGTCCACAACATCTTGTAACATATATGAAGACATGGTAAAAATTTCAAAATTTTCATTAACTGGCCACATGGTAATTTGGGTGCTAAAATAAAGAGTATTTTTATGAAAAACTGAAATCGACCCATTTTATTCATTGCCTCGCAGCAACACTTTTCATTGAAATGTAGTCTTTTTGCAGTATATTGTTGCATCTGGACCATAAGAATCCATGCAAAAAAAAAGAGGTTTCTACATTCATCCATTCTGGCACAGTGCAAGCCTGAAGAGAGAGGACATTTAGAAGAATTAGCCTTTTGGCCTGATTTCAAGGCCTCATGGACCAAACATGAAGGCACCTACGATTATTTTGATACAAAATATGGTCTTTTCAGGGGATTTCACCCCAGACAGTAAGTTTCAGGAGTGTGGCTTGAATACCTAAGGAGATATACGTAGCTCCTCAAGGTTGGACGAAAAGCAAATTTGCAAAATTAAAAAAAAAACAAAAAAAACATTAATTTTCAAAGGGCTGTATCTCCTAAACTATTACAGATATGACATTAAAATTTTGGATGTGTTCGTTTATCTGGTAGGTGAACAAATGTGGATTTTTTCAGAATTTTCTGAGGGGGTCATGTGGGGACCATTGGTTGAATTGCCATGGAATGACCCATATAAGGTTCCCATAATTGTACAAATTCCTCCAGTTTTCCTTTGGTAATATAAGTCAGTCTTTCCAGTCCAATGCACTCTGATAGTTCTTTTATCCATTGCTTCACAGAAGGAGTTTCCATGCTCTTCCAGTTCAAAGCGATAACTCTCCTGGCATGTAACAATCCAAAGTCCAACACTTTAGTTTGTTTTTTAGTATGTCTGAAATCCTCAGGATATATTCCCAGTATACAAAGTTTATCTTAATGTTAAATACCTCAGACATACAACTGATCTGTCAAGCATGATTAAAGTCATACAGCGGTAGTGAACTGCAGCCTTCACATTGTAGCATCATCTGCTAGCAGTAGAAATTTCATGAACAGCAGCATAACCACTTCTGAAAATGGAGTATGGTGGCAGTGAAGAATTGCCCAGCATACCTCACAACATTTGAATACGCACATAAAATTGTGCCTAGTAGATAGTCAGGTAATGTTTCTATTCATTTGGCGAGTTTGGCGGTGATCAGGCCTGTGAAGGCTGAGGAAGATCTGTACAAACGCCCTCCTGTGCTGCAACATCGATGGGACACAGAAGGTGTATTATATAGTAGGATTATCTACTGTGGGGTTTCTAAAGTCCTCACCCCTCAGTCTGACTGATGACTGCTCTGTGAACACAGTCCTTGGGTTTTCTGACAAAGTAGCTCAATGAATGATTGTGACCATGGCAGATAGAATTCTAACTGTAAAGCACAGACTCTTTTGTTAGACTCTTAATGACAGGTTGCTCTCAGCACAGTGGAGTGTTTTACCAGCATTCTGGTGATGTTTTGGATTCATGGATCTGTAAAAGAAGCACTTTGACCTCACCTGTTGGTTTTTGATTTGATTTATTTATTTCAAACATGCAAAGAAACAAAATAAAACAAAACAAAATAAAACATTTAAATGGACAGAATCTATCTTCAAGCACATACAAGTCTGAATTTTGCATGGTCGAAAAGGAGTCAGAAGAACTATAAACTTATTTAATCCTTGCCCTCAGTGTTTTTACACCTTTATCACTAACTTAATACAAGAATCAAACATACTATTTTCCTAACTTTAGCATCGAACCACAACAAATACATAATGTAGTAAATGAATTATACACAACAATATGTTCATGTCAGTCCAGTCATACAAACAGACTCAACAATTCAACCATTTTCTTCAATAATTACAGCAGATTTATCAGTACAACATCATCCATAAACAAACAAACAGGCCTCATTGTCATTATTAAATACTGTACCCCTCAAGAATCAATTCCTTATACAGTCTACTCTCGTTATACCGCCAACTTCCATTCACGGCCAAATTGGCGGTATAGCAAAAATGGCGTTACAACGGGTTGCGTCCATAATGTGCATGTCTTTACTATATGATGTCTATGCTGCCTCCGTTAACCCGTTCTAATTGTGTTTCTAAATAAATCTTGATTCTGTTATGTTGTAAAGGATCATTTAAAGTAGGGAAACATTTTAAGCATTATTATACCGTGTCGGGAAATGACACCCCATCATCTTGAGGCTTTGGCTTAATCCCACGTCCTCTTCCCGACATCCTGACCTACTGAGTGTTCTGCGATAAATGAACGGTGGCCGTTCCATAGACCTACTCGTAGCTTGTCGCGATCAGCGTCTGACGCGTTTGTTTCAGTGCATTGTTAAAATTTATGTGTACTCGATGGCAATCACGCTGGCGGTATAACGGTCGGGAAATCAATGGTATAAGTGTTGTTTGTGCATGGAACTGGGCTGGCGGATGGCGATAGGCGGAAATGGCGGTAGCTAATGGAATAATGCATTGGGGATTTTTGTGCAATGGTTTTGGTCGGCGGTGAGCGAAAATGGCGGTATAACGGTGGGTGGTTTAACAAGAGTAGACTGTATCTTTTTTTTTTAAACTGAATTATGTTTGATATTAGTTTTATCTCCACACACAATTTGTTCCACAATTTTACTCCACAGATGGTGACACAGAAACTTTTTAACTTAGTGCGTACTTTATGAATCTTTAAATTTAACTTTCCCCTTTCATAGCCTCCCTCTCTTTCACAAAACATTTCTTGAATATTGCCCGACAGTAAGTTATTCTTTCCTTTATACATTATTTGAATAGTTTTGAATAGAATTAGTTTTCTTGACCCTTAAAGACCAAAACATCCAACATCAACCAAAATCATGTACTGATCTAAAATGTTTAACAACTGTCGATCCTCCTATCAGTCCTATCAATACATTGAAATATTGTGAAAGCTTTTCAATGGGATCAGATATGACATGTGGACGTTCAGAGGCTCTGTAGTTACTGTGGAAACGCCGTCATCTTCTACATTGATTCACCAGTAAACCCGTGGAGTTGACAAATGACAGTGGTTGTATAGACACTTGTTTTTGTGTTCAGTTATTGATATATTTTGCTGAAAAAGTCACTTTTTCTTCAGTTCTCTCTGCTTCAGCATAATAACCTTTCAAAATCTACATAGCCAGTACAATTAAATAGAGGAAACTGTTTGTTTTTCACTGAAAAACGCAGAAGATTTAAAAATAAATGGTAATAAATCACTTTGGAAAGGTTAAATGGAGAGGAAAAAATGCATTTGGAAGTCACCACAAAAATAATTGTAGGTTTTTAAGTATTAAAATTGTTGTTCTAAAGCCCAGAGTTTGCTTTTTTTTTTTTTTTCTGTTGCCATCATTTCTCTCTGCCTCTAGATTTGAAACGATATGATAAAACAAAATCATTTGAAGGTCTTGTTAGAAAAAAAAAGCTCTAAAACTTCTCTGACAACCTGTTGATTAAGGCTTGACATCCAAGCCTTTTGTTAGTTCTAAAATCTTATATAAGGAGTAATAATTAACTAAAGGAGCATCAGAACACAGTAAAGGGTCCAAATAAAGAGACCACGATGATAATTCCTGGAAAGAATGAAACGCTTTGTGGAGACATGTAGTGCATGAGAGCCAGGCTGTTTATTTATAATTCAAGTTTTTATTTGATTTTGTAAAGAGAGAATTTACATGTTTTACATTCACATGCATATTTAATATTTTACAATGTTGATTTTCTATATTTCTTTTCTTTTCAGAAAAGACAACAATCTATCTATACAATTGTTTTCTATGTATATCTCAAGTGTTTTCACTCTTTGGGGGGCCATGGCTCAGATGGTAGAGTGGGGTCGTCCAATAACCAAAGGGTTGGCAGTTCGAATCCCGCTCTGTCCATGTGTCGTTGTGTCCTTGGGCAAGACACTTCACCCTCCTTGCCTCCAGTGCTGCTACTCACACTGATGTATGAATGCGTGTGAATGTTTGGTGGTGGTCGGAGGGGCCGTGGGCGCAGATTGGCAGCCACGCCTCCGTCAGTCTGCCCCAGGACAGCTGTGGATACAGATGTAGTTTACCACCACCAGAGGGAGAATGTTAGAGCGAATGAATAATGGATCCTCTGTACATGCTTTGAGTATGCATTCGTAGAAAAGCGCTATATACAGGGGTTGGACAAAATAATGGAAACACCTTCTATGATGCCACAGTGTTAGGTGTTTCCATTATTTTGTCCAACCCCTGTAAATCTAATCCATTATTATTATTATTATTATTATTATTATTATTATTATTATTATTATTATTAATAATAATAATAATAATAATAATAATAATAATGATAGTAATGATAGTAATGATAATAATGCAAACAACAGTAATATAGTAGCCAAACAACAATGGGTGTCACGATTTGTTCCTTTTTAGTGTTCATCCATGGTTTCCAGCTTTCCTCAAATTTGTCATGTTCTAGTCTCAAAGCAAATGTGAGGTCCTCCATCTGGGAAATTTCTTTAACAAATTCTATCCAATCTTCTAATTTGGGTAGTTTGTCAGTCATCCATTTTCTAGTGATTACTTTCTTGCTAGCAAGCCAGGTTGTTCATTGCCATCACTTACGTCTTAAAATAACAACACATTTGGTTCATGTCCAAACTACAGTTGTTTGGACTGGGTTCAGTCTCACTGATAATCAGCCTTATATCCAATTTAAGCCATTCATTTCAAGAAATATCTCAGAATCTTGTATCTAGGAAATATGATATCCAGTAATTGGAAAAACACATAACAGTTTGTTAATGCATTAACCATATCAAAAAATGAGTGATATGCTGCAGTATGTCCAGCTTATGGTGCTGCCCAAATAGGATTTTAATAAGAAAATGTTTTTTATCAGTGGCTATTTTGCCAAGACAAAATGACAAGTTAATGACATGAAACTGGGTGCATATTTAAGTCTTTTTATGGTAATCCCTCCAGGACCAGCAGTGGTGGAGCTAGATCTAGAGCACAGATGTCAAACATGCGGCCCAGGGGCCAAAACCAGCCCGCCAAAGGTCCCAGTCCGGCCCGCAGGATGAATTTGCAAAGTGCAAGTTAGGGCATCACATTCAAAAATAATATCATGATAACCTATAAATAATGACAACACCAATTTTTTCTCTTTGATTTAGTGCAAAAAACATTAAATTATGAAAATGTTTACATTAACAAACCATCCTCTAACAATAAAATGTGAATATCCTGAACAAATATGAGCAACCTGAAATGTCTAAAGAAAATTAAGTGCAATTTTAACAATATTCTGCCTGTTACTAAAAGTTTTGTGCCTTTGTAGATCTGATCTGTAATGCGTATGTTTAAATGATAAGTTGAGGCACAATATTGATAAAATTGTACTTATATTTTTTTAACAAATTAATTTTTTTTTCAGGTTATTCACATCCTTTTTGTTTGGATAGTTTGTAAACATAAATATTAGCATAACTGAATGTCATTTTTTGCACTAAAACAATTTGGAGTTGTCATTATTCATAGGTTATTATGTTATTATTTTACTGGTCCGGCCCACTTCAGATTAAATTGGGCTGAATGTGGCCCCCGAAAGAAAATGAGTATGACACCCCTGATCTAGAGTATTTTTAAAGGTTTGCCAACATCTGATGATAGTGACTAAAATGCACATTGGCTAAAAGGTTGACATCTGAACACACGTCAATCTAAGCGCCAGAGGAAGTGAGCATGTTGTCATACTGTTAGCCTCATAGCATAACTGCCTAACTCATACACAAATGGACAGAAGTATTGGGACACATTGAATTCAGGTGTTTCTTTTCTAACAGGGGTCTGGGATACAAAACAATAATGATAAATATCATAATTTAGTTTTATATTGTGATAAATATCCTATTGATTATTAATATTGATGTTTTTTATGTCAAATCATACAAGTCATATAAAAAATGTGTCCCAGTATTTTTGTCCATATACATAGTTTGTAAACATCAGTATTTCCCTAATCCATAAAGACCCAGTGCTTCTTTTGTTGCACTTCCAAGAAACATTTTCCCTATATTTATCTTTTCTTAAGTGTTTTATCACCATTTATATTATCTTATAATATTATCTTCTTTATTTTGCACTTTTTCAGTGTAAATCAAGTATTTTCCTATATTCAATGTACTGATTGTATAGATGTTCATTAAAGCTCAGATTAAAGTTGAGGGTTATTATATAAAAAACAGAGAAATCTGAAGAAAACATGACTTTTTCAACAAAATCTATTTTTAACTGAAAATAAACCCAGTGTCTCCATCCACTGTCATTGATCCAACTCCACAGGTTTTACTGATGAATCAGTGTTGTAGAAGATGACAGTGTTTCCATGGTAACTACGGAGCCTTTGAACCTCCAAATGGGTCATATCTGATGACCATGAAAAGATGAATAACTGTATTTTACACCAATTATTTACATATACTGATAGGATTAGTGGATCAACAGGTATTAAACAGTGTAGATCAGTAGCAGGTTTAGGTTGTCAGTGGATGTTTGGGCCTTTGTGGGTTAAAGTTTAATGGAAGATTTTTCTTCCTAAATGAGAAGTGAAGAAAGTAGATGGTTAGTTGTGGTAGAAAATTATTTAGTCACAGCAAGGATAAAAAAAAAAATTGAAAAAAAAAATCATGCATAAAAAAAAAAAAAATCGTTGTTGAAAGAAATTATGTAAAAACCATCTTTGAGACATTTTGAAAGCAAAGATAACTATTTAAACCAAACTAACCAATGCAATGATATTTATCCCAATATAAAACTATATTATGACATTTTAGACCCCTGTTAGAAAAGGTACACCTCGAAAAAATAACAACAAATAACAACAAATAAAATAAAGACAGAAAAAAAGAAAATTTAATTAAATTTAAAGAAAAAAAGAAAAAAGAAAGAAACACCTGAGTTCAGCGTGTCCCAATACTTTTGTCCATTTGTGCATGAGTTAGGCAATTATGCTATGAGGCTAACGATAAAGGAAGGAAAGCTTTGTGATTGAAAAATACTGAAAGTACAAACCTATAAACATAAAGAGACACTTTCAAATGGATTCTGTGTCAGTGCCTTACCTCTGTTGGTAATATAATATAAACATACTTAAATATAAATTAGGGATGTAACAATATGAAAATTTCATATCACAGTTATTGTGACCAAAATGATCATGGTTATCATTATTATCACGGTATTGTTGAAATTGTGCTCAAAATGTTCAAAAAGTACTAATACACGCACTGAAATAATTTAACTGAGTTGCATTTAAAAAAAAAATAAATAAATAAAATAAAATAATGGGCACAATGTACCCTCTCTTGGCAGAAACATTCAAATATTAACCCTTAGTGGTCTGGGCCTATTTTGTCCATTTTTCAGTACTTTAGATTTTGCCTTTATATATATATATATATATATATATATATATATATATATATATATATATATATATATATATATATATATATATATGTGTGTGTGTGTGTGTGTGTGTGTGTGTATATATATATATATATATATATATATATATATATATATATATATATATATATATATATATATATATATATGTATGTATGCATGTATGTATGTATAAATGTTTTTTATACCCATGTTTGGTATCTTTTCTTTCAGCACAACTTCATCTATTTCATCTGTCTATTATTTTTTTCACTTTAACCTACTATATCAACACAAAAGGCCAAAACACACACACACACACACACACACACACACAAAATATATATACACACACACACACACACACACACACACATATAAAATCCGATTTGAAAAATGTATATGATTTATTGCATAAATTACACAAAGATGCTTAATGAACCTTTTCAAAAACTTTAAAAGTGAATATTGGTTCCAAATATTAGGTTTATAAAATTAAAAATTGTAATAAATTAAAACTATACTCAGATATTTGACATAGAACCATATCTTTACATAGGCGTTTTCTCCTGTTAAAGTGTGGTAATCAAACACAGTTATCATGATAATTAAAATTCAAACGGTAATACAGTTTGCGGTTTATCGTTGTACCAGTACTCGTTACATCCCTAATGTAAATATAGACTGCTGTGTTATTCCATTGTCCCCTTTACCCTTCAGTGAGTTTTTTCCACGTGTCGTTTTCAACACTGAATCCTACGGCACATTAAGTCCTTCTTAGATCGGCCACAAAACATATAAAGGAAAATCAAATGTTCAAATAATGCCACAGCATTGTTGACCCCAGTCCTTAAACCTTCTCTGTACGTCTCTGACACCGTTTGGCGATCAGCGCACATTTTCCAGTGGCTTCATTTCCCAGTTCATCCTGAAGCCGATTTATGGGAACACTGAACGCCCAGAAAAGACCAGAGAGGTAAATACAAGAGGCTCAGGCTGCAGTTTCCATTCCACTGTGTGTTCCCTTTCATCTCCAAAATAAATCTTTGAATGAATAACAAACATTTTCAGCGGTTTACTCAGGAACCAGCTTCTGTCAGTCTCATCCCATTGAATCCGAACCAGACGAACCACAGAAAGTCACCCCTGCCTGTTGTAGCCTGTAAAGTCAAAACCAACAGTAACATTTTGGGGTATGTTGTAAATTTTTTTTTTTTCTTTTAGTACCTGGAAGAAATTTATACTGCCTGCACTGGTTCAACTTTACCAACATTTTCCTGCTTAGAAACCCTTAAAGAATGTAGGCTACAGTAGATGTACCGTTCTGTGTACGTGCAACATACTGAGGAAGGACAGCGACAGTGGATTAACATCACAATAGTCAACTTACAGCATCTTTTACAACCATGAAATCCATTTGGCATGTGAGAATTTCAGGCACTTACATTTATATACATATATAACTTATGGACAGAGTTTAACAGCATTTCCACATTCAAACATATAAATATGACATGTTTGATCTGATCTATTGTCAATAATAGTGATAGAAGGTTAATATACAGTACTGTGCAAACGTTTTAGGCCACAAGCAGGTTTGTTGTTTTAGCGAGAATGTAATGATATAATATTATGTATAAATGCATTTCTCAGTCTTATAACAAATACAAATGAAATATTGACTATCATTAAAAACAAACATTTAAGTTTCCAGTGTTTAATGTGATCATTGTACTTAACATGTATTGAACTGTTTTGTGCAGACATTGTGAGATTAACTGAATTAATTTACACCAGGTTTTATCAGATTACTCTAAATACTGACTGTGTCCTGTAGAAGTCAAGTACTTTCTGTTTTTTGTGAGTTTTTAATACTGTGCATAATATTCCCCTCTCTCTATTGTTTTGTTGTATTTTATTTTATTTTATTTTATTTTATTTTTTTTCCCCGAGTGGTTTTTATTCCTCTTTAGGCATGAAAAAAAGGAACAAAAAAAACAACAAAAAAAACAATGCAATTGAATTTTTTTGTGAACCTATTTTTTATGGAGTTCCAAAAATGTCCACTCAACTGATCGCTATGCTTTTAATTTTAGAAGCAAAGAAACATGTATTTACTGATATATTGTGTAAAAACTATCAAATCAAAACATGTTTAATGCTCTTAATCTGATGTTTTCTGACATTTTATCATACGCTAATACTAATTATTACTCATTTCATGAAGATAATATGCAAAAAAAACAAAAAAAAAAACCTTTTTGTTTAACCCATAAGGACCCAGTGTGACATACGTGGTACTTCCCAAATGAATTTTTCTCTGTATTTAACCATCCTTAAGTGGTTTATCACCATTTATTGTAATATTATTTTCTGTATTTTGTGTTTTGTTTTTTTTTCAGTGAAAATCGGGTATTTTCTGACATTTAATTTACTAATCATGTAGATGTTCATGAAAGCTCAGCGTAAAGTTGAGGATTATTATATCAAAAAAGAAAAAACTGAATAAAAAGTTATTTTTTCAGCAAAATATATCATTCATTGAACATGAACCCAGTGTGTCCATCCACTGACATTGATCCAAATCTATGGGTTTTATTGGTGAATCACTGTTGGAGACGATGACAGTGTTTCCACGGTAACTACGGAGCCTCTAAACGTCCAAATATGATCATATCTGATGACCATGAAAAGATGAAGAACTGTATTTTACGCCAATTATTGAAATGGATTAGTCGATCATCAGGGATTAAACAATTTATATCAGTAGGTGATTTTGGTAGATGGTGGATATTTGGGTCTTAATGGGTTAAAAAAGGAAAAAAAAAAAAACCCTGTTAATTACAGTCAAATAACAATTAGCAATTTTTTTTAACACTCAAACATGTTACTGCACATCAGGTTTATTTAGAACAGCAAAGTTACAGTAATGGTTTGAATGTCAGTGTATAGGATGATGCATTAGTGTCCACTGTGTTGGCTGATATGAAACGAAAACAACATCCATGAATATACAAGAGAACAGCTGGAGAAGAACTGTGACCACTGTGCATGAAAGGGTTAATAAACAGACTGAGAAATAGATATGCTCATTTCAACCACAGGTGTCCAAAGTATTCCCATTCATTCCTCAGGTAGAACTACAAATACTAGGGTTTTAAAAAACTTCCGGAGAAGTGGAAGTAACAACTCCAGCTTTTAACTCAAGTAAAAGTGTAAAAGTACTGGTTTCAAAATTACTTAAAGTATAAAAGTAAATGTAGGGGGGGGAAATGCCATTAGGACAAAAGCTTAGGTGGTGCCACAGGGGCCTATAGTGCACTACCCAGGACAGCGTTAGTTATGGACCCCCCACCCCCTGGCTCTGACCAAAAAAAAAAAAAAAACATCCCCCCAACAAATCGCACCCTGCATGTTCGTACACAAAGTGGTGTAAACAGTTGGTTATCTGCCCTAAAATAAATAATTTGGAAAATTTTTTGTTTAAAAAAATTGCTCTTCAGTTTGTTTAAAGACAATACCAGTTTGTCCTCCTGTTTATGTTGCATTTCATGTGGAATTTTTTTTGGTATTTTTATGCAGAATGTGAACTGATAGAACTGTGGTTTGATTTTTGTTGTTTGTTCAAAACTGCTTTTCAGGGAAAAGTGCAATACTAATGTTTAAAATACATTTAGTAATATTAATAATTCATTCATTTTCTGAACCCGCTTTATCCTCACTAGGGTCACGGGGGTCACTTGGAGCCTATCCCAGCTGCATAGGGGTGACGGCGGGGTACATTTTCATCATTAATAATTCATTTTATTTTCTATTTGATTTATAGCAGCAGAATTATATTATTCCTGTTTTTCTATATTCTATTGTGTCCAAAAATTGGGGGAAAAATTTTCAAAAATTCATAAATGTATTAAAAACATTTTGAGGGGTTTTCTTTCTTCCCGTACCAAACCGAAAAAAACAAACAAACCGTGGCTTTCAAAACTGAAAATGTACCGAACCGAAAATTTTGTGTACCGTTACAGGCCTAATTTTACCTCCAGCTGCTCCTGTTTTTAAGTAGAGTTCTCTGTTTTTAATTCGTCTTTGTCACTTTTACTTTTCAGTATTTCTGATATGTCCATTGTTCTGTCTCAGCTATATTGTAAATGAGGTTGCATCTTCAATATATCTCAGAGGTTATGATGATACCCCTTCTCCCCAAAACACATTTTTCTACAGACCATAATGACTGTAATGTTATATTAAAATGTTAATGTTGAAAAATTTGGGTTGCATTAGTCTACCTGTTTCAGCTGCATATACAGGGTGGGGAAGCAAAATTTACAATATTTTGAGGCAGGGATTGAAAGACAGTGTATGACCAATTAGTTTATTGAAAGTCATGAGAATTTATTTACCACAAGAAAATGTACATAATAGAAAATGTTTTTATTCTATGTGTCGTCCTCCTTTCTCAATAACTGCCTTCACACGCTTCCTGAAACTTGTGCAAGTGTTCCTCAAATATTGGGGTGACATCTTCTCCCATTCTTCTTTAATAGTATCTTCCAGACTTTCTGGTAATAGTTTTGCTCATAGTCATTCTCTTCTTTCCATTACAAACAGTCTTTATGGACACTCCAACTATTTTTGAAATCTCCTTTGGTGTGACGAGTGCATTCAGCAAATCACACACTCTTTGACGTTTGCTTTCCTGATTACTCATTTGGGCAAAAGTTTCGGAAAAGGTATGGATAATAGTGTTAGGTATGATTATGACATCAGTATATGTTTGGTTTCAAAACAATTGACGTAGTGCCTGCTGAGAAAGAAAAACTAAATGTTCATTGTAAATTTTGCTTCCCCACCCTGTATGCCACTGAAAATGAACGCATTTGAGTCCAATGCATATGTATTAAAGAACCATATATGTGTCTTACTGAGCATTAACATGTGTTTATGGAGCAGAACATATGAGGACTAGTTGAATATAAGTATTGGAATGGTGCAAAAAGTCAGGTGGATCATGTACAAACCAATAGGGTGTCAGAATGGTATATGTTTATACTTCTGATCCAACCACAATCACATTCACTCTGTCCGGATGGCACCATTTATCTGGATAGTTTTTTTTTATTTGAACGATGACAAGCTGGAATGAAATAGGAGTAAGGAGGCTATTTTTAGAGTGTTAGGAGCAGAGATAAAAAGTCAGCTGAAAATCAATAACTCCAGTAAAGTATACAATTTCTACTTAAGTAAGCTCTGATTACAACCGTGTAAAAACAACAGACCTAAGGGGGGGTGTTCCTGTACGTCACTAAAAATGTGGTGAATGAAATTTTAAACTATTTGAGTTGAAACGCTCTATCTGATGGTTTCAGCTTGGCTTGACTCAGCACAGCTTTTTGTGGGTTTTTTTAGGTACAGGGTGGGGAAGCAAAATTTACAATGAACATTTAGTTGTTTTTTCTCAGCAGGCACTACGTCAGTTGTTTTGAAACCAAACATATATTGATGTCATAATCATACCTAACACTATTATCCATACCTTTTCAGAAACTTTTGCCCATATGAGTAATCAGGAAAGCAAACGTCAAAGAGTGTGTGATTTGCTGAATGCACTCGTCACACCAAAGGAAATTTCAAAAATAGTTGGAGTGTCCATAAAGACTGTTTATAGTGGAAAGAAGAGAATGACTATGAGCAAAACTATTACGAGAAAGTCTGGAAGATACTATTAAAGAAGAATGGGAGAAGTTGCCACCCCAATATTTGAGGAACACTTGCGCAAGTTTCAGGAAGTGTGTGAAGGCAGTTATTGAGAAAGAAGGAGGACACATAGAATAAGAACATTTTCTATTATGTAAATTTTCTTGTGGCAAATAAATTCTCATGACTTTCAATAAACTAATTGGTCATACACTGTCTTTCAATCCCTGCCTCAAAATATTGTAAATTTTGCTTCCCCACCCTGTAAGTTGAGCTGATATTACCAGTGGAAATGTGGCATAAGTTCAGTCACGGGGTGTTATGTTTAGTAATTCTATGTAATTTATGTCTTGTGCTATTGTTTTGATTATTGACACCTAACAGCATAAAATTAGCTGAACTATATAACAAATGTTATAAAATAATAGATTTTAAAATAATATATATGTTAAAAATAGCTATCTTCAGACTTCCAAAACTGTTTGCACATCGTCCTCTTTTCTTGTTAGATGAATCAGCAGAATTAAAAAAAAAACAACATTTGTTATATGAGGCTGGAAACGGTAGAAAACTTATCTTATTGCTAAAACTAACCTTTGGGGGACAGCTAGAGTGTCTCTGTCCAATGGTCACATAAACTCCTACTAGCACTAGCACACTGATTAACAATTATCATGTTATTTTAACCACTTATCAATCATGTTATCATGGTATCAATGTATAACTTTTTCTTGATGAAGGTATGTGTTAGTCCCATAAATATTTCATTTGGAACAATCAAGATATTAAGTTTAAGAACAAGTCTTTATATATTCCGAAATGGGTTGATAGAAACATTTTACTTGTTAGTCAGTTGCTTAATGATAATGGTCAATTTTTTTCTTCCGAAGAGTTTTTGTCTATTTATGATTTCCCTGTCACTCCAAAAGAATATGCCATAGTTTTTGATGCAATACCAGATGGAGTTAGAAGGTTACTGATATCTGCTCCTAAACACTCAAAAAAATAATTAGGCCAATAATGTTGACTTTATGTATTTTAATTACATGTAAATTTTCCATGTAATTTTATTACATAAGTTTAATGTAAAGAGTTGCATTTAATACAATGTTTTTTCTATCATATTGAGTCAATATGAATAAATTAAATACCTTCAGTCAGATTTGCTTTAGTTAATGCAAACTTTTACATAAACTGTGTTTGACTGTGACACTCAGCCTTTTTATGTGAGCTAGTAAATAAAGTTTACTTTATTTGTTTAGATTCACTTTATACTAAGCATATTCACATTACGTTTGACTTTTTCAGATAAATAAACTTTAAATTTCATATATTTCAGTTACATTTTACTTTAAAATATTACTTCATGTTTATTAGAGCCAAGAATCATTTTTTTGAGTGAAGGTAGAAGTTGTATTGTCCCAGAACTAAATCCTATTAACATATATATTGGTAATATCTGTCCTTTATTGAGTGATAAAGCCACTAACCAATGTATTAGAGAAATTATTCAAAGAGATATTGTTTCCAAACCTGCAGCTGTTTTTTATTGGAATAATATTTACAATGACATAGACTGGAAAGACACTTGGATCCTGTCAAAGAAATGTATTATTACTAATAAGGTAGGAGAACTTACTTTTAATCCATAGATGTTATCCGGTGAAGGCCTACATGATGAAATATAAAAGAAATATTGATACTCTTTGTTCTTTTTGCAGCAACGCAGAGGAAACAATGTCATTTATTTTGGGATTGCACCTACACACATATATTTTGGATTGATTTAAATAATTTTATAAACACAAAAATTGACTCTTCGTGTAAACTGAACTTTCAACACATTTTATTTGGCCTATCACACACTGATAAAATAACTCCAGAAAAAAGATATATTATCGACCTTTTGATTATTTTTGCCAAATTTCACATTCATTGCTCCAAATTTGCACATCAACGTCCAAACATCACTGTTTTCAAAGCCCTTTTTTCCAAATACTTAGACAATTTGAGAAACACTATAAATTCTAAAGCAAAACCAAAAAAATATGTCAAATTTATAATCTTATTCAATTTGTATAATTTCTATTTATTCCTCGAGCAATTTTTTTATTACATATGTTTATTTATTTTTATTTTATTTTATTTATTTATTTATTTATTTATTTTTCTTTCCTAATGTCTTACATGTATTTCTCTATATAATGTAAAAGATTTTGTGAATTATGGAACTTTCTACCCTTGTTGTTGTATACTATTATGTATATTTACTGTTCAATGTTAATTGTTCAAATAAAAAAAAAAGTATGTGTTAGTTCTGTACATTAGCTCAAACTGTTTACACTCTTTATAAAAAGCTCAGAAGTAATTACAGCAGGCTCTTAAAAACATGTACACATTTCAGTATATTACATCATGCGCAGTGTGACCTGGAAAAATCATTTTGGTGACATCTGCCAATTCTTAAATCTGTTATTTCATTCCCTGACTGTTTTTGCCAGACTGCTGGTTTCATCCGTCCCAGCCTCACTAACAGTTTTTCCTGCCAGTGCCGTTCATTTCATTTCATTCCACCAGCTCTTCACCTGCTCCTAATTTACCAGTTCCTCCTTCAGTCTACGGCGTACACCGGTCCACTTCCACACAGTCCCTGCCAGACAGTGGAACCATTCCAGGCGTCATGGTTCAGCCTCGGTTCCACTCACTCTGGTTCTTCCTCAGATCTTTACTGAGCTTTCTATCTTCTTTCAGACAGCTTATCTGGTACTTTGTTTTTCTTGGCCTCCACCAGCGATAGCCAGGGCCGAAGGTATCATTGATGTCAGTTTATCACTTTTGTTGCTAGACTTAGCAACTTTTCAGACTACTCTAGCAACATTTTTGCAAAAAGCACCTAACAAAACACTTTAAAAAAAAAAGAAATGGTAACACTTTACTTGAAGGTCTAGTTTATAATGCATTAAGCGCACATTCATAAGACATTATAATGGATTTATAATACATTATAAAAGTCATTACAACAGTTTATGATCATGTACAACAACTTATACCAAGATTAATAAAGTATTATAAGTGTAGGCAGAATGTATTATAAATTCAGCTCTCATAATGTTTTATACATCCATACCAAAGTGACAAGTGTTTGTAGGAAGAATCTCAAGTCCTGGGTTACACATTATCAATTGTATGATATAACACAAGTATGATGACGTATGAGCAGTATCTGCTGGCTCTAAGTAAAGTGTAAATCAAAAATTATACATCAAAGTGTTCTTAATAACACTTTATTTTGCAAAAACAAAACATTAAAAGAACAGAGACAGTAAATAGAAGTGTTACATGTTGCTTTATACATAAATAAAAAATAATGAGGCAGCTCTAAATCTTTGTTAATTCAAACACATACTTTTTTTTTTTTTAAATAAATATGAAATCCCTAAAATAGATGGGTATAGGGACCAGTGAAAAAACCTAACAGAAGTTCTCCTCCTAAAAAGATAAATTCCTTCACACTGCTTTTGTATGGATGTATAAAACATTATGGAAGCTGAATTTATAATACATTAGGCCTGCACTTATAATACTTTATTAACCTTGGTATAAGTTGTTGTACATGATCATAAACTGTTGTAATGACTTTTATAATGCATTATAAATGCATTATAATGTCTTATGAATGTGCGCTTAATGCATTAGAAACTAGACCTTCAAGTAAAGTGTTACCAAAAAGATTATTTTATCAACATTTGCAAAGTCACTCAAATGCCGAAACACACACATTTTCCTCTTAATGATAAGAAATGATTTTTTTTCTGTCACAGTCAAAAAAACACACAGTCTGTCTCTTGTGACTGTCTGAAAGATGAGCAGCCGCCACTGATATATATATATATATATATGTATATATATATATATATATATATATATATATATATATACATATATATAGATAGATAGATAGATAGATAGATAGATAGATAGATAGATAGATAGATAGATAGATAGATTTTTTTTTTAATTTATATCAGGGCTGGGACTGTAAAACATTAATTTCGATTAATTAATTACCAGAAAATTAACGTGATTTAAAAAATAACACATTTAATCACTTTTTTTTTTTTTTACACTCCAGACAACACAGAACGTTTTTCAGTGCATGGGTGTCTATCATACTGATCATACCGATGCTCTGAAGAAGTGCAACGTTAGGACAATAAATAACAGAAGAAGACAAGGATGAGACTGTGTTGGCCCAGTGGACGGGAAACTTATATTTAAAAAATGGATGGATGGAAGCCTAGATAAGAGCGCTGTTGTGTTCAAACTATGCCACGAAGAGTTTGGATACCATCGCAGTTATTCAAGCCTCCACTACCACCTAAATGACACATGGTGGCTAGTACGAACACAGGAGCTAACGCTATTGCTAAAGCTCCTGTTCCCACCAAATAGAATCACCAACTGACACTCCACCAGATAATCTGTTTAGAGCTAAGATTAGTGAGTCCACATCTGATACATTTTATTTTATTTTATTGGTATATTTAATAGGGACCATGCATATTTATGATCATTGTTGTATAAAAAATACACCTATGTAAATATGCCAGAGTTAGTAAAAATAACTACTTTTCATCGACAGTCCCAAGGCAGGTGACAGAACAAGACATAAAACAGCCAACAATTGATACAGCACTCATTCACTTTAAATAAATAAAAAAAATACACATAATGACATAGACATCATCACGAACATCAACAAACTCACTGGTGTCATGGTGTCCAGTGGACTGTAGACCACTGGAGAAGACCAGGGTCAGAAAAGGTGCTCCAGATAATGTCATCTGACCCTTCTCATGAACTGCTGTGCAGAAAGACCATTTTAAACTCAATCCAACGGCTTTATGACACTGAAAAGCAAATAAAAGGGAAAGAGGGACTGGGGTCAGTTCAGGGACCATTTGTGTTTCTTTTTTCGTTCTTTTTCTATATCATTTTAGATGGTATGGCACTTAATATTTCATGGCACTTTACCTCTCGGTCTGTTTATTTTTGGCCGAGGATATTTATTTACCACTTTACTACTCTTTGGAAATGTACTTGAAAGCACTGTCTATTTACAAAACAAACATGTTTAGTAGATTATATAAAGTAATAAACAGGATTTGGTTGTTTAGATTTATATAAGTGTCTATTCATTCATTTAGAAATTTACTGTTTGAACAGGAAAATTTTGCTTCTGGTGTCAAATATTGATATGCGATTAAAATAGGATTACAATTAATTAATTAATTACAAGGTCAGTCATTAATTTGATAAATTTTTTAATCAACTCCCACCACAAATATATACAGTGCCTATCATAAGTATTCACCCCTTTGGATGTAGAGTAAATAAGTCTATTTTACACGAACATTTATTGGAAAAAACTCTTTAACGTCAAAGTGAAAACAGATTTCTACAAAGTAATGTCAGTGAAACAAAAATATATAAAGAAAGATAACTGTTTGCATAATTATTCACCCCGTTTTAAATTTAATGGTTTAATTCAATAGAGGTCCATCCAGTTGGTGTAAATAATCTCACAATTAGTGAAATGAGGATCACCCGAGTGGTGTGGGTGTGTCTCAAGTGATTGAGGTATAAAACACCAGTGTCTGGAAGGTGGTTGGTCAGTATTCCTGGTTACCATCACACCATGAAGACAGAAGAACATTCCAAGCAATTCAGGGAAAGGGTTATTGAAATATACAAGTCAGGGGATGGATACAAAAGGCCGTCCTTGTGAACTGAGCAGCCATGTAAGTAGGAGACTAGTGAGAGAAGCCCCCAAGGCCATGGCTCAGGAGGTAGAGCAGGTCATCCAATAACTGAAGGGTTTATGAATGACTATGAATGTTCGGTGGTGGTTGGAGGGGTTGTCTGGCGTGAATTGGCAGCCACGCTTCTGTCAGCCTTCCCCAGGGCAGCTGTGGATACAAACAGACACTCACAGTCAATGAAAACTTTGAGACCATATTTTTCCAACATAATTTTTTTATTTTGAAACCCTAAACTGGAATTTTTTCATATGAATCATTTGTTTAGGATATTGGCATACAGACACAAAAATTTAAAATATCAAGAATAATTTCAAAACAAAAAACTTAATAAAAGAAAATGGCACCCGCCAAACACAGAGTCACAACAGTAGCGGTCCTGGTCTGCAGTTGTCACTCTCTCTCGCCCTGGATGCGGTCTATTGTCAACAGAGCCTGTGGTGTTGTGGCGTTCAACCAGGTTTCTGATTGTGGGTTGGGATCAGCCCATACATACGCCTGGCTATACCACTGTGGCTCAAACCGGCCTCCACCATACCCAGTGCCCGGAGACGTTGTTCACGTGATAGACGTGGCATGATGCCGTTCACTGGACTAACAATGGTGGCCTTTTTTGGGCCTTCAAAACCAATCCTCAAATTGTACGGATACCCACTGAGTATTGCTGAATGTGTATTTGGTCCACTTTTGCAAAGAGACCAACCCATGTGCAATGAACCATGACAACATGACAACTCATCATGATCTCAACTACCCGAGCACTAAGTCATCAATAAATCCACAATGAATAATTACAACCCCCCTACAAGTAGAAATATGCAGACATTTCTACCTCAAAGTTTCTTTTGACTGTCAGTATAGTTTACCACCACCAGAGTGTGAATGTGAGAGCAAATGAATACTGGATCAAGAATGTAAAGCGCTTCGGATGCCTTGAAAAATGCAATAGAAATCTAATCTATTATTGTTATTATTATTATTACTCTGAAGGAGTTACAGGCTTCAGCTGCTGAGATGGGACAGACTGTTCATATAGTAACTGCTGTCCGGGTTTGTCACCACTCAAAGCTTTCTTGTCGGATGGCCAAAAAGTTCAATCTCGGTCTCATCAGACCAAAGAACCTTCTTCCACTTGACTATGGAGTCTTCCATATGCCTTTTAGCAAACTCTATAGTCGAAATCTAATATGAATTTTCTTCAACAGTGGCTTTCTCATTGCCACTCTCCCATAAAGCTTTGACAGGTGAAGAACCCAGGCAGCAGGTGCACTATGCACCCACACCACTCAGGTGATCCTCATTTCAGTAATTGTGAGACTATTTGCACCAGTTGGATGGACCTTGTAGAAGCCAATAATGTAATAACAGCCGATAACATAACAACGGCCGATAACGTAATTAAATTTGCCATTTTTAAAGTGTAATAGGTCAGTAATGTAATATCTGGCCAATAACGAAATAAAAGTCCTGAACTGATAACGTAACAACTTTTGGCCAATAGCGTTATAACTTACTGGTTGGTTATTACATTATTGGCCTGGTTTAAAAAAAAAAAAAATTCTTTGCAAATGTAATAACTGAGTCAATAACACAATAATATAAAACGTTATTGGCCAAAAGTTATTACCTTATCGGTTCAGGACTTTTATTACGTTATTGGCCAGATATTACATTATTGGCCTATTACATTTTAAAAATAGCAAATTTATTATGTTATCGGCCATTATTACATTATCGGTTGTTATTACATTATTGGCTTCTACAGACTTCTATTGAATTAGACCATTGAAAGTAAATATTTATGCAAACAATTATTTTTCTTTATATATTTTTGTTTCATTTATTTTACTTTGTAGAAATCTGTTTTCACTTTGACATTAAACAGTTTTTTTTCCCGTACATTTTTGTGTGAAAGGCCAAATTTTATTGCCCATGATTGATTTATGAAAACAAAAGAGTAAAACATCCAAAGGGGTGAATACTTATGATAGACACTGACTGCACTATATGGTACAAAACCATCTACCATCTTACCACCTAGCAGTGAATTACACAATGAGATATTCACATTGGACTTTTACATTAGGACTCTGCTTCATGTGCATATTCCAGTGCCTGATCAGTAGGTGACACAGTGCTCCCCCCCATCCCCTCTTTCCCCTCTAAGGCCCCCTCCTCCACAGACTTGCGTGCAACAAATCCAGAAAGCAGGGACACTTTTAGTCAAACATTTACCCAAGGGCAGATCAGGAGCTGACAGCGCTGTGGGGAAGGGCCTTAACAGCCATGTTTCTACTCTGTGTCCTACAGACAATTTACAGACGCACATTTAGACTGAAAGCCAAATTAGCATCAAACATTTACTCATAAAAGCCTGTAGCTCTGGATGGTTTACGATCCGAGTCCTGAACCCTCAAACATTTATCCCCAGATTGACCAGGCACGTTTCATGTACTGTCCCTGTCTGAAACGCACACAAACACACATGCATACACCAACAACTCCCTGTTCCCTTCACACATGAAACATTCAACCCGTCCATGTCAGGGAGCTGATTGCTTTGCCTGGAAGGCTTAAACAATACTGCTTCACCATTTTTTTTTTTTACCCCACAGCTCTTTAAAAGTCACTGCTTTAAAATATTAAAATCAAGTCGGCATGTATTGCGTAACAGTCGGGTGGATGCGTTTGGAAGAACATCATCAGTGTAAATATGTGGTTACAGTGGAAGGGAAGTGTGGTTTGTATGAATTCAAATGGATTTATAATGTTTTGAAGGATGGACTGTGTCATACACCACCTGAAAATGACCTGCGCTCATGTGACTTCTACATGTGACAGATAAATAGAAAATAACTAATAATAATAGAACCCAATTCATTTCAGCTTCTCTATGACCATTATAAGTCATCCAAATGGGGGCACTTCGGTTGAAAGTCAGTTTTTTGGACATATATTAAGCAATAATAGGCCAGTTGAGATCAAATTTGGTTCCTATTGATTGTCTCACAAATGTCCGTTTTCTGTCTACCATCCAGAGTTCATATGGGGTCATTTTCATTCACTAGGTGGAGTTTTGTTGGTTCTCTGACCATTATTCTGCTACTATCAAGTTGATGTAGCTCAAACTGAGTTCATATCGATTAACTAACAGTGATCTTTCTTCATGCCACTACCTTGACTTTAAATGATGTCATATTTTGACACAGGTGGTGTGTTTTTAGCTTACCAGCTGATAGGCTGTAAGCTATTGTCGTCATGCTGCGTAGGCGGCGTCTGTCGTCCGTTACAAAAATTTCAATCGTCTTCTTCTCCGAAACTACAATTCCGATTGACTTCAAACTTGGTACACAGCTTCTTTATGATGAAGTCAACAAAAGTTAGTGAAATTATTTGGATCCGGATCTGATTCTGGATTTGGTGCCACTTTGAAAAATTTCCCCATTGTAAGAGATAGGAAGTGGATCGATGCAATAACTCAGTAAATATAAATGATATCCAGTGTAAATTTCTACAGTCCAGCCCTGATGGGGAGATGACCAAAACATAATGTCATATGCTGATCAGGATCTTCTTCTGGATCCGGGAACTTACGGAAAATTTAACATGGGCTCTTATGGGGAAAAAATTTCAATCATCTTCTTCTCCGAAACTCCAGTTCTGATTGACTTCAAACTTGGTATACAGCTTCTGTATGATGATGTCAACACAAGGTATTGAAATTATTTCCATCTGGATCTGATTCTGGATTTGGTGTGACTTTGAAAAATTTTCCCATTATAAGAGATAGGAAGTGGATTGATCCAATAAATCAGTAAGTATCAATGATATCAAGTTGGAATTTGAATTTTTTACAGATCTGATTGGAATATGACCAATAAACAGCCTATTTCAGTTTACTTGTTGTTTTCAATAAATTACTTTTTCAAAGTGCTTTTTGTCTCACTCCCCCTTCTTGCTTTTGTATATTGTAGCTCTACTTAAAACCTCATTAAGATCCAAATGTGCAAAAGGTAAATTCTAGCTATTTTTCAACTGGTCTTAAGATTTTGATCAGGTCTGTATATATATATATATATATATATACATATATATATGTGTGTGTGTGTTTTTTTTGTGAGAATTTAGGCATGTTTACAACCATTTTACAACAAAGTTCTTTAGATTCTTTAGTTTATTAATTCATTCTCAAAGAGGAGTTTTTATAAATGTACAAACTGAGTAAAAACTGCAAATTCCAATCAAAATGTCAGCCTTACAGTTGGACGTCTAAAGTGTTTCTTTTAATATACTGTATGTGCAAATTATATTCAGCGTAACTAACTGATACCTTTTACAGGAGCTTCATTTTATTTCACTATTGAGTATTTTACTGGAGACAGCCAAATTTTGGTTTCACAAACTCCGCTGATACAGTCCTGAAAAATAGTTATAAGCATTTCTTATTTCATTTGTTTTCATTAGTTTCACTGAATTTTTTGGCAAGTAAATTTATGCAGATAGTCAGTTTTTATCAGTGCAAAACTGCTGCCACAACTGTTTCAAATTAGAAAAAAAAAATTGGCACGTTAAGGGCGTGTGCCAATTTCTATGAATATTCAAGTATTTTTAGCCACCCAAAAATGCAATTTCAGTGGCAAACCGAACAAAAAAGTCCTCCCAGTTTCATACACGGGAGAATAATTGTGCCCTAAAATCAGTTTCACCTCAGAGTCCTCAGATCCACAAGAGCAAAAACAGCTACATCGCATAAAATCAGTGAAAATTCTTCAGGTTGTTCAGGTATTGTTAGAGGTTACATGTAAGAATGTTAACTGGACATAACAGAAGTGATTGTGGGTGTTTTTATTGATGTTGTGTTATTGTATGTTTACCTACTGGATGGTATGTAATGTATCTGTGTATCTGTGTATGTGTCAGCCTGAGTCAGGAGGGTTTGGCGCACTAGGGTGTAATTTTCTATGTATAACTCCAGCTCTGAGGCAGTGTCGCGGCTGCCAGTTGATGTTTTTCTTGAGATCTGAAGCACCACACACAAAGCACAAACACACAGTCCTGCAAACTGCAAACATATAAACTCCAATGCACACAAATGCACCACATGTACAGTATTCCTCTGAGTTATGCAGCTGCAAAACAACCTTCTTTTTTTTTTTTTTTTCTTAAGTCTTTCCAATGTGTTTCCACCCCACCCACCCTGAACTCCCTCTGGGGAGATTTAGCATCATAATGTAAAAAGCAGTCGAGCTCGTATAGATTTGCACCTGTTCGACTGAAAATACACCAAAGCAGTGTTTTACCGAGGGATGACCAAAAGCAGTGGTGCAGAGAAAACCTATAGGGAGCTGCCAGCCACACAGGCATTTTCATATATAATAAAAACACATGCAAAATTACACCTGTGCATCCATCTGTCAAAAGATATAGCCCAGACATGCAAGGGTTTGCCGTTTGCGTGTACAGTATGTACGCTCTGGAGACAAGACGGTCCACAATACATCTTATGAAATGGTGGATAATCACTGAAGAATGTGAAGACCTGGGTGATGTGTTTAAGTGTCCAGAACCTTTATCAAATCAGAAAAATATATAAATAAATACCAAAAGGGTAACACTTTACTTGAAGGTCCAGTTTATGCCTAAGGAGGAATTAAAAACACTCAAGAAAAAAATCTAGGCTAAGGTTCCCATAATTCATGCATGAAAGGGTGATATACAGTTTACTGCAAATTGACTACTTCAAGTACATATTTACTGTAAATAAATACTTTTACTTATGTATTTTCATTGTGCTATTATCTCTTTTTGGTAACACTTGACTTGAAGGTCTAGTTTATAATGCATTAAGCACACATTCATAAGACATTATAATGCATTTATAATGCATTATAAAAGTCATTACAACAGTTTGTGATCATGTACAACAACTTATACCAAGATTAATAAAGTATTATAAGTGTAGGCATAATGTATTATAAATTCAGCTTCCATAATGTTTTATACATCCATACCAAAGCAGTGTGAAGGAATTTTATTGTTTTAGGTGGGGAACTTTATTAGGTTTTGTCACTGGTCCCTATACCCATCTATTTTAGGGATTTCATATTTATAAAAAAAAAAGTATGTGTTTGAATTAACAAAGATTTAGAGCCGCCTCATTATTTTTTATTTATGTATAAAGCAACATGTAACACTTCTATTTACTCTCTCTGTCCTTTTAATGTTTTGTTTTTGCAAAATAAAGAGTTATTAAGAACACTTTGATGTATAATTTTTGATTTACACTTTACTTAGAGCCAGCAGATCCTGCTCATACGTCGTCATACTTATGTTATAATATCATACAATTGTTAATAACCTTATACAGTGTTGTCACTTTACTAAAAGCTCTTAAAGTCATCCTGTAACTCCTGTAACTGAAACTACATGTCAGAGCAGTTCTCTGTGTCATTATAACTGGCTAGAGTTCTGATGGTTATAATGTGTATTGTAACCCAGACTTGAGATTCTTCCTACAAACACTTGTCACTTTGGTATGGATGTATAACACATTATGAAAGTTGAATTTATAATACATTATGCCTACACTTATAATACTTTATTAATCATGGTTTAAGTTGTTTTACATGATCATAAACTGTTGTAATGACTTTTATAATGCATTATAAATGCATTATAATGTCTTATGAATGTGTGCTTAATGCATTATAAACTAGACCTTCAAGTAAAGTGTTACCAAAAAAAGATAATAGCACAAAGAAAATACATCAGTAAAAGTATTTATTTACAGTAAATATGTACTTGAAGTAGTCAATTTGCAGTAAACTGTATTTAACCCTTTCATGCATGAATTATGAGAACCTTAGCCAAGATTTGTTTCCTGAGTGTTTTTATTACTTAGGCATGAAAAAAACAATGCGATCGAGTTGTTGGTTTTTTTTTTCAATGGAGTTACAAAAATATCCATGCATTTAATTTTTTAAGTAAAGAAACGTGTTTACAACCCAATATCAGAAAGTGATATGAAAACAATAACATAAAAACATTTTAATGCTGCTAATCTGATGTCTTCTCACATTTTAACGTATTCTAATGCTAGTAAATACTCACTTCATGAGGATAATATGCAAAAACAAATAACAAATAACAAATTGATTTACACTGAAACATGTTAGTGCAGATCAGGTTTATCAAGAACAGAAAAGATGCAGTAATGATATGAATGTCAGTGTATGGGATGGTGCATAAGCGTCCACTGTGTCGGCTGATATGGAACTGAAACAACAAAAACCATTAATATACAAGAGAACAGCTGTAGAATAACTGTCTACTGTAGTGACCTATGCATGAAAGGGATAATATATGATGTTTTTGCATTCATTGTACTGTTGCATTTATGTATGTTATATTTTGAGAAAACGGTTAAGAGGAACACTTCACGGACCTCCAGACAGTAATGAAAAACAGTAATGCAAAATGGTAAAAGAGGTGCTCTTTAGTGAAGGGACCATCAATGCATAAAAAATACAAAAATCAAGGCCCTCTCATATAATTTTAAATGCCTTTATTAATGATGGCATGTTTGAATGGACCTCACTGAACCTCAGTGCATTTCAGCCTGTTGGCCTTCATCATATGTTGCACTATTCAACAATATATTAATTGGATTTTGGTATACATATTAAACATATTAAACATTCAGTACATGACCAGAACACATCATTTCACTCTCTTGCTCTCAGTGTTAAAGGAAAAAATGGAAAAATAAATAATATACGAGATAAATGAAAAACATTACGAAATGTCAAATATGAATATGGTACCTTAAATTTAGGTAGATTTTATTGTACAGTACATGCACAACAAATTTCAAAAACCACAGAACAAAAATATACAATAATACAATGAGGCCTACAGTATTTTTCCTGCACCTCTTCTATGATTTTTTTCCCCAATATCTGTCCTTTTTAACCCTGTCATGCATGGATTAAGAGAACATTAATGAAGATTTTTTTCTTTATTCCTCTTCTTTTTTCTTTTTTTTTTTTACTGAAGCTATTTTTCATGGAGTTGCAGAAATGTCCACTCAGCTGGACACCGTGTGTTTAATTTTTGAAGCAAAGAAACATGTATTTACTGATACACTGTGTGAAAAGTATGAAACAATTTTTTTTAATGCTGCTAATCTGGTGTTTTGTCACATTTTAACATACTCTAATATTAGTTATTATTCACTTCATGGAGATAATATGCAAAAAAAAAACCTTTTTGTTTAAGAAAAATGGTTAATTACAGTCTATTTACAATAACAAGCAATTGATTTACACCCAAACATGTTAGTGCAGATCAGATTTATCAAGAACCGCAAAGTTACAGTAATGGTATGAATGTCAGTGTATGGGATGATGCATAGGCGTCGGCTGTGTCGGCTGATATGGAACTACAACAACAAAATCCATGAATATACAAGAGAACAGCTGTAGAAGAACTGTCCACTGTAGTGACCACTGTGCATGAAAGGGTTAAATCACAATTGTGATGATTTGTTTATTTATTATTGCGAGATGACACAAGAAGTCATTCCATAAACATGGCGACAAAAATAAATATCACGTTGATTTCCAGATATATTCATAATTATATATAACCCCTCTAGCCCACACTAAAGTAAAGCATAATGTTTTTGGAACTTCCTTTTCCACACCGCTTTTAACTAAAACAAACCAGAGCATAACTGCGTTTGGCACCCTGTTGGCAAGACGTCTGATTTTACTTAAATGGAAATCTCCAACCTCTCCATCCCATGTTCTTTGGATCAAATCCATCCTGAACTGCATACATCTAAAGGAGATACCATATACACTTCAGGGCTCCAAGGCCAAATTTTATACAATGTGGACCCCTTTTCTTTCATATGCTAGAGATCTAAATTTCCCTGCTATCCCTGATTGATTAGTTGTGTCTTTTGTATTCACATATGTGGCCGTTCCCCCGCTGGACTGGAATGAGCTCAACCTAATTTACTCCTGAACATATAAGAACCTGAGATTATGTGCGTAATGAGGCACCTTAAACGCTGAGATGGACCTTGTATACGCTGACTGACCTACATAGGATCGTATAATTGTACTCTTTAATGTGGAGGTACTGTTTGTTTGTTGTCTGTCTGGTTCTTTGTTGAAGTTGTTTTATTTTGTTTTTATACATTGTTGTCACTTCGGTTATTGACTTCATGTGCTTTCACATACGAAGGTGTGTTGTATACATGTAACCTGTGACTGAAAAAAATAAGTTAGAAAAAAATACAAATATTTATTTATTTATTGATTTCATGTCGAGACCTATTTTTGGTTATGTAGGGAAAAAAAATAAATCTTTCTTTTAGATTAGTGACAAAATAATCTTAAATTCCAATGAAGCCATGCTTAAGCAGAGTGTTAAATGCTTTCTTTCAGAAATTTCCATTGGTTTAGCTCATTTGATTAATTAGTGATTTAAAAAAAAAACACGTTCTTTGAGAAAAGTGAAGTTCCCTACATAACTGGCACCATCTGATATTAAAATGCTTAATTTAGCCCTATCAGCCCACCCATGGGCCGAAAAATAATATTAATATTCATCTACTATAAAAATAATTAATAATTATTATTAATTATTAATTATTATTAATAATTATAATTTCATAATTAATGAATCACACTAAATAGCGTCGGTTACAGCCTGTACATTCGCAGCCTGAGCAGAGTACGGAATGAGTGAGTGAGTTACAGGGAGGAGTTTACAACATAGGGCAATGTTTAATTTGCAAGTAAAACTTTTGAAGTTGCAAGCAAAGAGGACTGATTTATAAGCAAAAATTTTTAACCCACAAGCAAAGAGGACTCATTTATTTGCAAAATGATCTATTTTTTTTCCCACTTACTGCCTTTTGCTCTTAAGTCTCTTTTTTTGGTTGTAAATCTATTCTCTTTAATTGATGAATAAAGAAACAGATTTCTCTCCATACCTCTTGCCAGCGTAATAAACTTTTAATCGAAAAACAAGAGTTTTGTCAAAATTGTCATTTTCCATTAGGCAAATTTTTATGCGCAAGTTATATTCACACAGTTTCAAGGTCAGTGGAAAAGCGACTAGTGTGACTACTTTAAGTACAGCTACTCAGCAACCAATAAAAATAAGACCAATGGCCCCGTAGCTTATCGGCCAAATGAAAAGCTTTGGGAAATGTATCCAGATGCCATTTATTATCACCAAGTTATGTGTATTTATTCTATTACAGAAATAGCCCATGTTTTGGTCATATTCCAATCAGATCTGTAAAAAATTCAAATTCCAACTTGATATCATTGATACTGATTTATTGGATCAATCCACTTCCTGTTATAATGGGAAAATTTTTCAAAGTCACACCAAATCCAGAATCAGAGCCGGATGGATATAATTTCAATACCTTGTGTTGACATCATACAGAAGCTGTATACCAAGTTTGAAGTCAATCAGAACTGTAGCTTCGGAGAAAAAGACGATTGAAATTTTTTCCCCATAAGAGCCCATGTTAAATTTTCCGTAAGTTCCCGGATCCAGAAGAAGATCCTGATCAGCATGTGGACATTATGTTTTGGTCATCTCCCCATCAGGGCTGGACTGTAGAAATTTACACTGGATATCATTTATATTTACTGAGTTATTGCAGCGATCCTCTTCCTATCTCTTATAATGGGGACATTTTTGAAAGTCGCACCAAATCCAGAATCAGATCTGGATGGAAATAATTTCACTAACTTTTATAGACATGATCATAAAGTGTAATGAGACTAGCACAAAGGCTGAACCCAAATGCAAGACCAGAACACAGATGACCAATTGAGAGTGTTTATTAAACACAGTCACAGTAGGAAAAACACAGCACAGAATAGTTAATACATCAGTGAAGGCGTGTGATTCTGGACTCTTCATCCGGGCTGTGAGCGGGGAATATGGATGGTCAGCACGGGCGAGCCGGAGGATTCCCGACAGCACCCCGACTAGGGCAAAACAGAGGATAGTCAAAAAACAAGCCAGGTCATACACAGGAGGGCAATTCAGGAGGCAACAGGACATGAGGGAAAGGCTACTCACGGTCAAAGTCCAGGCGAGGGTCAAAACACAAGGTAACACGTTGGAGGCTGAGGTAATCAGGGAACAGGCAGAATCAGAAGTCGGATGAACGAACCAGGTCAGAACCAAACGAGCAGGCAGACGAGGAACAGGCAGAATCGGTGGTAGGAAGGCAAAACGGGTCAAAACGAGCAGACAGACTGACAGGGACCAAAAACACTGGTAAGTGAGCACACAAAGGTAGAACACAAACTGGCAAAGGAACAGGGAAAGACACAGGGTTTAAATACACAAGAGGGCGGGAAGACAATTGGACACAGGTGGAGACAATCAGGGAGGAGTCAGGTAATCAGCACAGGTGGAAACAATCAGGGAAGGGAAGTAAAGACACCAGACATGACACATGAGGGAAACTTAACAAAATAAAACAGGAAATGACAGACAACATAAAAGACAGACAAATCCAGACATAGTCTGGGAGCAGACATGACATAAAGAAGCTGTATACCAAGTTTGGAGTCAATCAGAATTGTAGTTTCAGAGAAGAAGACGATTGAAATGTTTGTAACGGACGCCGGACGCCGCATGATGACAAAAGCTTACGGCCTGTCGGCTGGTAAGCTAAAAACACACCATGACATAACTGGTTGGTCATTGTTTATGTAGCTAAAAAGCTTACCCTCAAATGGCCTCCTGGTCAAACTAACCTCATCCCAGTTTGCCTTCTACTCCCATTCAGGACCGGGCTCACGCTCTCCCCCTTCCCCTTTGACTTTGGACTTGTCACATAAATACCATTACAGAGACAGCCATCGTTAGATTAGCTTAATTATTTACATCTATTGCGGTGCAGGTCAAAGATGTGCAGTAAAGATGTTTAAATCTTATGTCTTCACAAGTGTTGTAGGCTGACGGTCAGTAGATTTTATCTTTACATGAGTCTGTATATGTGTGGTAGCCAAGTTTATATCCCTCTCACAGTCTGTAAGAGCGTTTAGACTACTTGCAACTTTGTCCTTGTCATATTATGTTGTTTTTTTCTGTTTTTTTTTTTTCCAAATTGTTACAAACAGTTATTGAAATCAGCAATTGATCCACAAAGTACATTTTGTAATAGGACACCCCAGAAGCAGTCCTCAGCTTATAAATGGAGGCCCTTAAACATGTAATAAGAGACCACACTTTACATTATAATATTTAAGACATCAAATGTTCTAAATAACTCCACAAACATATGTTAAAATATTTGCCATCTATCTAACAATGATTCATTTCCTTTTCCCGAGTCCTCTTTTAATCAGCATATTTTAGCCTCAAAATATAATAATAATAATAATAATAATAATAATAATAATAATAATAATAATAATAATAATAATAATAATAATGGATTAGATTTCCATAGTGCTTTTCAAGGCACCCAAAGCATTTTACATTATTACATTAACATTGGCCTGATCACAATCAAGGTGTACAAGTATATTTGCATCAGTTATTAATCAGTATTTCAAAAAGATACCCCCAAAGCCATTCCCAAAATGTTTCTTTGACCATCTTATTACTAGATTTTGCAATCCTCCAAATTTGAAGAAAATCGGATAAAAACTGATAAAATGGCGACCCAATGAGCGTGAAAACACATGCACAATTTTATTGTTATAAGAGAGCAAAATTGTTGTACATAATGTTTTGTAACACAATAAATAATTCCTACTCAACTCCTGTGTCTTTTTTTATTACAAAATACACACATCACATTGCTTTTCATTTATTGATCATTTTTGTTGAACAGCTGTTTGATTATCAATTCTTATTTTCAGGATTAAGACAATCAACCATTTTGTTCTGAAAACCCTTCTTTTACAGCCCTTTAATTGTAATAATAGAATGGGAACCTGTTATTTCAGTATTATTATGACTAAATATGCACAACTAGACAGATTTTGGTATGCTCCCTGGCTGCAGAAAATTTGGTAACAATGTGTCAAACGGATGTTTACGTCGAACCGCATGTTTTCAATGGTGCGTTGTTCACCAAAAATTCATGTAGTATCCATACACCAATATACTTCCATCAATAGTCTGGCGTATATGCCTTATAGATATATTGTTCTAACTTGTTCACAAATGTTTATTTCCTCTTGTACCAGGAAGACTTAGTTACAGATCTAACACAGATGCCACCATGTGGTAAGCCAGATTTAAGTTCCAGTCTTGTAGAGTCCGTACACCAAGTAGTGTCCGTACACCATATTCAAAATATGTGGGTCTAATATTATTGTTTCTGTCAATATATGGAATTTTTCAGCACGCATGCTTTGGACACGACATCTATGTAATAAACACTGCATGATTATCCTGAGTGCTGAAACATTTTATATCTCTGTAGGCATTAAATATGGAGGCTATTAGGCTGGAGTGTCCGTACACCCAATAATTTCTGATTTGACAGGGGTACAACCCTGTGAAATTTTTAGTAGACACCATAATACAAAAATATTTTGGACTTTAAAAGAGAAATATCAGACAAATAAAATGGCCTGTCTGATTTTTTGATAGAGCATTATTATTTTTTATCTATATGTGCACCCTTCCTGTTACCCTTGATTGTGATCTGTTTTTGCCGTATCTGTTTTTCCCTTCAGTGTGACCCTTGGTTGAACAAAAAAAAAAAAGAAATGTGGATCACCTTTAAACACAGACTGAGTTAGCGTCTGGTTTTGCTCAGTGCAGACATAATCAATATCCATTGATTATAAGAATTGAGTACCTGGGGAAATCTGGGAGCTTTAGTCAGTCTACATTTGTGCGGCACATTATACTTATTTACTTTTATCATTAGTATCATAAATCAGATTGAGAGCCTTGACTACTTCACTTTCACTATATACTTGATTAAATGTCAGTAATGTGTCATATCACGCATTCAGTAACAGTCCATGTCATCACACATGTTTTCCATGTTTTTATCTCCATGTGTGATCCAGCAGTCACATGCTCCGTGTTCCCTTTAACCTGTGTAGCCTAGCATGTGCTCCAGGATGTTTTGATCTGTGTCACATGTGTCTGCTCATGAATGGTTTAATCTTCATGCTTAAAAATAGAAAGTTATGCGTGACAAAACGGACGAAATTGCGTACCGTACAGCTTTATGTCTGCACGAAAGGCACCGAAGCTGGTTTTTGCACCACTTTGAGCTGGTTGCATTAATGAATGCAGTAAAGTCATGTCAGATGTAGACACAGAAAGGTGACGATGCATAAAAATGTATGAGAAAGAAAACAAAAAAAAAAGCAACAAGCAGAATGAAGAGGCTGAAATGATCCTGTAAAGTCAGCTCGGAGGTAAACATGATATGGTAAATAAACTAACCTTCCCAATAGAGCAGGGGTGTCAAACATGCAGCCCACCACAGGGTCCAGTTCGGCCACTGGGATGTTTTTGCCTAGTGCAAAAATTCCACAGTCTTGAATTGAATGAAGCAAAAAAAAAAACAAAAAAAAAGTAGCTTGAATTAAGGAAAAAATCTTGAAATAAGCAAAAAAAAAAAAAAAAAATCTTCAATTAAGTAAAAAAAAAAAAATCTTCAGTTAAGCCAAAAAAAATCTTCAATTAAGAAAAAAAATCTTCAATTAAGCAAAAAAAAATCTTCAATTAAGTTTAAAAAAAAAAATTTCAATAAAGCCAAAAAAATCTCAAATTTAGCAAAAAATCTTGAATTAAGCCAAAAAAAAATCTTCAATTAAGCCAAAAAAAAAAAATTCAATTAAGCCAAAAAAAATCTCAAATTTAGCAAAAAAATCTTCAATTAAGCCAAAAAAATCTTCAATTAAGTAAAAAAAAAAACATCTTCAATTAAGCCAAAAAAAAATCTTCAATTAAGTAAAAAAAAATCTTCAATTAAGCCAAAAAAAATCTTCAATTAAGTAAAAAAAATTTCAATTAAGCCAAAAAATCTCAAATTTAGCAAAAAATCTTGAATTAAGCCAAAAAAAAATTCTTCGATTAAGTAAAAAAAATCTTGAATTAAGCCAAAAAAAAAAAAAATCTAAGCCAAAAAAAAAATCTTCAATTAAGCCAAAAAAAATTCTTCGATTAAGTAAAAAAAATCTTGAATTAAGCCAAAAAGAAATTCTTCAGTTAAGTAACAAAAATTTTTGAATTAAGCAAAAAAAAATAAAATCTTCAGTTAAGTAAAAAAAAATCTTCAATTAAGCCAAAAAAATCTAGAATTAACAACTTAAAATTTTTGTCTTTGTTTTAGTGCAAAAATAACATTATGAAAATATTTACATTTACAAACTATCCTGTAACAATAAAATTGTGAATAACCTGAACAAATATGAACAACCTGAAATGTCTAAAGAAAGTTCAGCACAATTTGAACTATTTTCTGCCTGTTACTAAGTGTTTAGTGTCTTTGTAGATCTGATCTATAATGCACATGGACAAATGATAAGTTGAGGAATAATACTGTTAAAATTGCGCTAAATTTTCTTAGGGTTTTTTAATTAAAATTTCAGTTTTTTCAGGTTTTTTTTTTTTTTTTTTTTTTTAGATAGTTTATAAAAGTAAATATTTTCATAATTTAATGGGTTTTTTTTTACACTAAAACAAAGACAAAAATTTGGAGTTGTCATTATTTATAGGTTATTATGTTATTATTTTTCTGGTTTGGCCCACCGCAGATCAAATTTAGCTGAATACGGCCCCTATACTAAAATGAGTTTGACACCCCTGCAATAGAAGGTCGATGACGGACCGGTTTGTGAAAAGAGAATGGCACCGTCCCTTTTCTTCAGACCGTCTGCCAGTTTCCAGCTGTGGGAAACAAGTGTGGGATATGTGGTATAATATATAAAAACAGACATCTTGGCGGAAGGGAATTGAATGAACAGTATAATTTTATAGTTCACTGAAACTGAATCAAAAAGGGGCAAGAATTCCACAAAACCCTGAAAATAGAAGGGAAGAAATGCCGAAAAAAATAAATAAGTCTTACCCTGCTGGGCCTGCTCTGCTCTCCCCTGCTAAAAAAAGATATTCCTCATATTTTATATATGCAGTTTGTATTATAGCAGCAGTTAAGCTTGTTCTGGCCGGGTATCCTCATGAGAAAGTGAATCGTCTACTGGACCGGGGGTTCATAACACTGTCATGTGAGGATCCATTTTGGGTTCTGACGCAATACTGGAGGAGCGTTCGATTACACAGCGCTACCCAGTGACAAGTTTTTTCTTCTGAGCATGATGTCTTATAAATACGGAGGAAAATTGAAACATATGCTGAAGAATCAGACCGACCCCAGCCACCAGGCGCCCCCCCCGAGCAGTCGGTGTGTTTGTTGTTGGAGGGAATGGTCAATGTGTCACATTTTAAGCTGCGTTTTGGTCTTCCTCCTCACTACTCATGATGAATCCCAGTAGGTCAGAGGTCACAGAGAAGCAGAAGGGGAAGGAGAAGGGGGAGTGGCATGAATGAAAACTAGCAAGGACAGAGATGAGGGAGATTCTGCATTTCACAGGTTGATTTAGGTTCAATAATCCTGCCGCTTTATCGACATGATTTGATTGAATCGATTTTTGCATGACTTCATCCTTATCGATGGAACACAAGCACGTTTTTGTCGTCCCTGGAGAGCCAGGGAGGACGTGCAGCACAAAGAGGACGTGCAGCACAGAGAGAAAATAAAAGAAGAAATGAAGCAAGAAAGGAAGACAAAAGGAAAGGCCTGATTGGTGTTGTGCAACAGCCTGACATTGATCAGGGTTGTTGAATGATGACGCAGCAGTCTATTGTCTTATCCATCTGTAGCCTGCAGCCTCTTCCCCTCAGCCCCCTGTCTTTTCACTTCTTCTCTCTGTCAAGTTTCTCAACCAACAAACTTTTGTTTTCTTCCATTTATCTGACAACTGGCGATGCAGAGTCAGTGAAAAGACTACAGTATGATGGTCATTATGCCAATATTGATAACAGAGTGTGTTGTAACAATGGAAAGGAACTGAACTGACTTTCAGAATCAGGTTTTGTTCCTCATCGTCAAAAGCACAAAGAAAATTTACATTAGATTGTTGTATCACTTTCACTCATGTATTAATGTGCAAGCAGCCTTTTAAAAGGCTCATAGAAGCTGACATAATACTATGTGTTTATGTGAAGTTTGTGTTGGAGTCTGTTTCCCGCTGGTTGTTAGCTTACCAGCTAACAGACCGTAAGCTATTGTCGTCATGCGGCGTCTGGCGGCGGCGTCTGTCGTCCGTTACAAAAATTTCAATCGTCTTCTTCTCTGAAACTACAACTCCCATTGACTTCAAACTTGGTATACAGCTTCTTTATGATGATGTCAACAAAAGTTAGTGAAATTATTTGGATCTGGATCTGATTCTAGATTTAGTGCGACTTTCAAAAATTTCCCCATTACACTGGTCTACAATTTTTTTGAAATGATTTGCTTCAGACATTAAATGTGCTAAATGTTACGTATTTTAATAAGATTAATTGGAAAATAAATGACTAAAGTGTCGGTTTGCTGATGTTTTCAAGGTATATGATTAAGTGTTATTACACATATATATTGGTTTATGTACATTTATATAATAGTTTTATAAATCTTCCACTAAATAGAACCTGTAAAGTGAATGTATTCTAATGTGCAGACAGTGTTTTGAAGTAGATCTTGTAGCTCTGAGACAAATATTCCTTTTGAGTCAAACCCATTCTCTCATTAATTATTGAATTTCACATTTTGACCCAAGGCTGTATCTTGGAAACTTCAGCCAACCAGCATTTTTGACTTGATTTTTCTTTATCAGTGACTCTCATGTGGTAAAATTTCATTACTTTTATTCTGGAAGCATTTTCCTTGTAGACCAGTGTTATAAGTGATAGGAAGTGGATCGATGCAATAACTCAGTAAATATAAATGATATCCAGTGTAAATTTCTACAGTACAGCCCTGATGGGGAGATGACCAAAACATAATGTCCACATGCTGATCAGGATCTTCTTCTGGATCTGGGAACTTAAGGAAAATTTAACACGTGCTCTTATGGGGAAAACATTTCAATCGTCTTCTTCTCTGAAACTCCAGTTCTGATTGACTTCAAACTTGGTATACAGCTTCTGTATGATGATGTCAACACAAGGAATTGAAATCATTTCGATCCAGATCTGATTCTGGATTTGGTGCAACTTTGACAAATTTCTCATCATAACAGATAGGAAGTGGATTGATCCAATAAATCAGTATCAATGATATCAAGTTGGAATTTGAATTTTTTACAGATCTGATTGGAATATGACCAAAACATGGGCTATTTCTGTAATAGAATAAATACACATAACTTGGTGACAATAAACGACATCTGGATACATTTCCCAAAGCTTTTAATTTGGTCGGTGCGATACAAGGCCATTGGTCCTATTTTTTTGTTTTATGTTAGCAGTCTCAGTTGTATCCTTCCATTATACACTTATTGGTATGTAAAGGACTGAGATCATATTTTCTGTAAAAATCCTCAACTCGCTGCGGCTCTGTGGCTCTTCTGCTCCTCTACACAGTGTTGGCAACTCCTCAATAAGAAAAGTATCTATTACAGTGTTTTTCAACCTTGGGGTCGGGACCCCACACAGGGTCACCTGGAATTCAAATGGGGTCCCTTGAAATTTCTAGTAATTGATAAAAATTAAGAAAAACTTACTAATAGAAAATATATGGTGAGTTGACAGAGACAATCACAATAAATAAAAGACATGGCAAACTCTGAAACTGAAGCACTGTGGTTCTGTTTATCTGTCAAATGTTCATTGTGGTCAGTTTCAGACGCTGCAGCTCTTTCATAATTCATAGTTTGAGTTCTTGTTTGTTCAGTATTAATTGTCAACCTTGTAAATCCAAGCTGGACTGACTGTACATATCCTGACCAAAGAAAATCTAATTCTTACTTTGTGCAGTAATCTACACCTGGCTTTTCTGCCTCCGTCCATAATATTATACATTATATAGATTAAATGTTGTCTGAAATTACCATTTATTTGCAACAAAGTATAGCAAACTATTACATGATCAAAACAAATTAATTTGAGCAAAAAAAATGTCTCCGTTCTGGGGTCACCAGAAATTTTTTATGTTAAAATGGGGTCACAAGCCAGAAAAGGTTGGGAACCACTGATCTGTATGAAAGTGAAATGAAACTGATGTGTAGTAAAAGTCGCTAGCAGTTGTTAAATGACATCATCACCTAATTGGTATAACTGAAATGTTCATGTAATTGTAATGAATGATGTAGAAGAGAGGATTAACATTGTGTTAGAGACAAACAGTGAGTATAAAAACACCCCTCAATATGTTTAGAACTACAAATGAACTATACTCTGTAAGTTCTTGTTTTTTTAAATGTCCCAGTTCCAATTCAATTCAGTTTTATTTGTACAGCCCTATATCACAACAAGGTTGCATCACAGGGCTTTACGGAATTAGTTGGATATGAAAACAAACAGCAGTCAAATAAACAGCAGATTAAGGAAATGGATCCATGTCCCGGGCATCCCTCGTCCTTTGACCCTCCCTCTCAGCAAGGAAAAACTCCAAAACCTAGTGGGAAAAGAGAAACCTCAGGGAGAACCACAGTGAAGGAGAGATCCACTCCCATGGACGGACAGGCTATAGATGCACCAGACGGATGGATGTCTATTTGCAGATGTAGTTACAGTCTGTGAAGACACAGTAGGGTGGGGGCACATGAGGGGGTCCATCTAGTCACATGAGACAGGTGAGAGCGAGGAGGTCCATCTAGAAAGGTGAGGGTGGAGTAGGAGATCCGGGGTCACAGGTCAGGACAGAACAAAGATGAGTCACCTCAGATCCTGTCGTCTTTGGGCCCCAGGCAGTTTCCAACTGAAACAGTAGCCACTCTCCCAGAGGGGAGTGGGGAAAGGGGACACCGGGTGAATAGTATCTCAATTCCAACACTCCTCCTTTATGTGGGCTAAAGTGACCCAAAAGAGACACCCTGGAGGAGTCACTTATGTTATTATTTATTTATTTGTTTGTTTGTTTAGTTCTTATCTTCATTTTTTTCAGTCTTTTTTTTTTTTTTAATTATTTACTTTTTATTTTGTTTTTGAGAAAACCATAACACAAATACTGACACAAACAAAACAGTACAAAACAAACAAACAACAGGGGGAAGAGTCCAACCTTAGAGCAGCATCTAGTCCACTCATACATACATCACACACAAGCATCAATATATTCATATACCCATATTATTTTTTCCTTTACAGTAAAGTTTGAGGGTCCTTTGAAGTTATACAAAGTCCGATCTCACAGTTGCAATATAAGTGAGTCACTTTGACCAATTTTCAGTAAAAATATCAGTTTTATATCTTAAATTAAATGTGATTCTCTCCATGACATATATATTGTACACTACATCAGTCCAGTCATTTATAGTGGGTATGTCTCTTTTCAACCATTTTCTTGTCAGAGTCTTCTTACTTGCCACTAAGAGTAATCTCAATAACCATTTATCACTCTAAGTACACTTGAGATCTTCTAAATTGTTGAGATACATGGTCTTAAAGTCAAAACAAATTTTAAACTTAAGAACTGCCTCCAAGAGGCCATGGACACATCTCCAAAATGGAGCCACCGAGGGACAATCCCAGAAGATATGGAAGTGGTTTGCCACCGTACTTCCACAGGACCTCCAACATGCAGACTGATCAGAGTACTTAGCTTACAAAACAATAGAGATACAATGACATACAAAAGAATAGAGTCAAGTTCTTCCAGCTATATTCCCTCCATGAGGGGGAGCTTGTTGTTGTCCATTGTTGTCTGCAGATTCTGTCCCATTCATCCATTGTTATCGTGAGGTTGCCCCCTGATTCCCATCTCGTTTTAATGTCCAGAGTATGGTCTCAGTCTGTTTTTTTTTAACCTTATGGTCCACTTAGGAGACTACAACAAGTGACTGTAAAACTTGAACATTTCTAACCAGAACATTTTTAATTTTTAGTCAGCTTAACAATCTAAATGGAACAAAAAAAGACAATAGGGAAAACTGTCAAAGACAATGGGACTGATTTATATTCAGTGATTTGTTTTAGACAAAGAACGACACGTGCTTTCATGGCAGAGTTTCCAAAAATCTCCAATAACACCAGAAAAAGTTGATAGATTTGTCACTAGTTGCTCTTTTGATAAAGAGTCCCTAGAGGGGTCTGAAGAATCACTAAGTATACCAACTAAGATTGAAAACGCTGACTTTTACAGCAACAGACAGATTGTGTGTTTTTATGACTGTGACAGAGAAAAATATTTCATGTCATTTAGAGGAAAATTGTGTTTTAGCGTTTGAGTCAGTTTTCAAAAGTTGCTGAAAGTTTCCAAACAAATTTTAAGTCATTAAATGTGTTGCTGTTGCTTGCTTTTTTAAAGAAAAAAAAGTTGCTATGGTAGTCTGAAAAGTGCAAAAGTGTTAAGTTGGCATCAGCCATATCAGCGTTTAATTCTATCTAATGTAGCTCTTACCACAACAAAAACTCTACCACAGAATGTAAATATAAATACATATGCAAATCTTATTTAGAGAGATACACATTTTAATTGCTTTTCATAGAGTTTTGGATCACATTTTAGACTTGTAAACCAATTCTCATCATCTGGGCAGATAGTATCAGTAGCATAGACATCACCAGCCATTTGTTTCTGAATTGCCTTTTTTAAGTGAGTAGTTTGTGATTTGCCCATCATATTGGTGGGTTTTTGGAGACAGAAGTGATCATATTTGGACAAAAGGGGTGGAGCTGCAGGATTCAGAGCCATGGGTGAGCTAATGCTAAATACTGGCTTACTGACTTGACAAGATAGAAAGCTTCAACAAGAACTGTGGAACTCATTGTATAGTCTCATTGGTGTAACTACAGTGGAGCTGTCTGTCAAACAAAATAAGTTATTTATTAAATTAACCAGAAGTCAAAAATGTCTGAGATCTGATTATTGGAGCAAACCTGGACCACCACATCACTTACTAGATGGTTCACCTAAAATGAGACCAGAATGAGTCCTGGTACAAAATCATTCACACAGTAATTATAGAGAGAAGCTCAGTATCAGTCTATAGGAGCATGAGTTTGGAGCCAACCCTAGTGGTCATCAGCTGTGTTACAACCTTAAGATACTTGTCTTTAATGTCTTTGTTTTTGGAGAAAGGTCTCACCACTTGGTTAAGGTAGGAAAGCCACAGGTGGAGAACGATTCCATAAAATGACTGCATCCTCTTTCCATGCATTTCAGGCCTCAGTATTGTTCATACTGGTTTCCTGGGATGGCCTCCTGTGGCAACTAAATGGACCAGAACCATGGCTAATATTATGAGTAACACATGTGTTTTGACTGTTGTCACAAACTAAAATCAGTGTTGAGGAAAAATATGTATTGCTGTATATATTTTCCAGTATAAAATGTTGTGAAAAGTTTTTTTTTTATGGAACACAAAATACAGAAAATTAGATAATTATATATAATTAAAGTCATAGATATTCTTATATTAGTGTTTCTTTTTAAATGTATATTTGTTTATAAGTTTGTGTGGAAGTGTGTACTGCACTGAGAGCTGGTTGTTTCTTGATGTTAGCTAACACTAGCTCATGTTTTACACTTTAGAGCAAAAGACACTGAAGAACTTGGCAGAGAGTGTAAAGATTTTGGCAGAACAACTCGAGTTCTCTACGTATAAATTTATGTTTGAGGCTGTTATGATGGATGTACGCTATTGAGAAAATTGGAATCTTGGTAATGGAGTTAGCTAAAAGTTAGCAATGCAATTAGCAAACAGATTTTAGCAAAAGCATATGTTAATGTTACGTATTGAACCTTTAAACCAGTGTTTTTCAACCTTGGGGTCAGGACCCCATGTGGGATCGCCTGGAATTCAAATGGGGTCGCCTGAAATTTCTAGTAATTGATTTAAAAAAAACAACAACAAAAAAAACTTACTAATAAAAAGTATATGTTGAGTTGAGTGAGACAATCTCAATCCATAAAAGACATGACAAACTGAAGCTGAAACTGCAGCACTGTGGTTCTGTTTATCTGTCAAATGTTCATTGTGGTCAGTTTCAGATGCTGCAGCTCTTTCATAATTCATAGTTTGAGTTCTTGTTTGTTCAATCTTAATTGTCAGCCTTGTAAATCCAAGCTGGACTGACTGTACATATCCTGACCAAGGAAAATAAAATTCTCTCTTTGTGCAGTAATCTACACCTGGCTTTTCTGCCTCCGTCCATAATGATATACATTGTATAGACTAAATGTCATTGAACATTAACATTGATTTGCAATATAGTATAGCAAACTATTACATGATCGAAAACAAATTAATTCTAGCAAAAAAAAATTCTCCGTTTTTGAATGTCTAGGGTTGCCAGAAATTTGTGATGTTAAAATGGGGTCACGAGCCAAAAAAAGTTGGGAACCCCTGCTTTAAACTGTAAAGTATTCTACCACCATTACCGTGTTTAATAACTGTATGTGATGGATTATTGCAAGAATTTTTGTAGCAGGTGTTTATAAATATTATATATATATATATATATATATATATATATATATATATATATATATATATATATATATATATATATATTTTTTTTTTTTTTTTTTTTTTTTTTTTATGTTGTTATTTTTTTGTATATATTTTTTTTTATTCAGTTAAAAAGCAACAAAAAAAAAACTGTCATGTGCTCTAAAGCTTTACTGTGATTGCCCAGTTAGCAAAGAGATACTGGGACAGATCTGGAACAGAATCACACCCAAATTCGGCCCGAAACCATTTGGCGGATCTGGCCCAGTGTCCAAATACACATCGGGCCAAAACAGGTTCTGCTCCACGAAACGGATCTTCTACAGAAGTGGTCCAGCTCCGGCCCAGTTCCATTCAATCACATCTAGAATATACACAAGAATCATGTTGGCCCAGATTCGTATTACGACTCTGGTCCAGATCACTATTACTACTTTGAAAACTAGAAGCACTCGGAGAGCGCAGACCTCCGCCAAGGCTGATCAGTGGCCCCCCCTGTGGGCCCCCCCAACCCCGATCACCACCAAAATTTAACCATTTCTTCCTTATCCCATTTCCAACAAACCCTGAAAATTTCATCCAAATCTGTCCATAACTTTTTGAGTTATGTTGCACACTAACGGACAGACAAACAAACAAACAAACAAACAAACAAACAGACAAACAAACAAACCCTGGCAAAAACATAATCTCCTTGGCGGAGGTAATCAGTCTTGGTTGTGTGATGGGAGCCTGTTCTGGGCCGAATCCGTAAGCCAGCACAACTCCGGAACTGCTAGAGAGAGCTGAAAGATGGATCCGATGCAGATTTGGTCCAAAGTCAGAAAACGGATGTGAGCTATAAACGAATGTAAAGGCTTTAATGTGGATCCGGCCCAAAGGTAATTGCTATCTGGGATGGTATCTATGCCAAATTAATGTAGTTGAAGATGAAGAAAAAAAAAAGAAAAAGGGAAATGTATTGATGATGAGTTGAAAAGTAGAAAACACATGACAACAATATGACCAAGAAAGAAAAAAGCGGTGATAAAAACAATAAAACCTAAAAAAAAAAATCTCAACAAGAAACCTGAATAAACAGCAGCAGAACAGCCACATATAAAAAAAAATAAATAAGTTGCCACAGAAGTGCAGATGATGTAATCTTATTCATGTAAAGAAATTCAACACTGAACTAGTTTTATACTCCTTTACTTTGAAAAAAGTTTCCGAATCAGCCCAGATTAGGTCATTTCTGCTTGGACAAATGTGGAACACTGTGTCGTCTGCTGCGGTGGAAACAGTGCCGTCCAGGTGGTGGCTGAAGTTGAAGCTGATTTATGGCTCGTGTTGAGGGCTGCGTTCAGTCCGTCTGGACATGTTGATGTTGGGCGTGTATCCTCTCTCGCCAGCCTGCCGCTTCATATTAAAACACTTCCTGAAGAGCTGCAATAACTGGAAATAATCCATCAAACATACTTCCCTTACAAGTGAGTAAATATGTAACACAACAGTAATCTTCTTGAATGCCAAAGTAAATATGGTGAGAGTGCACAAATAACATGAGCTTTAAGGACATGGAAAACCAACAGAACTCGCTGTACGGTACAGTGTGTTAATTCAGTCTGCAGAGGAAGGACGGCAGCACAATGAGTCTGACTCTTAACACACAAATATGGATGGTAAATTTATCCTTCTAAGACCCAGCAATGCATTTTTGTCCTCTGTTATGGACAAACGTTTGACAGTTTTACTTTAAAAAAAAAAAAAAAAAAAAAAAAAATGCTGTCCATTGCAACGGACATTCCATCAAAAAATAAATAAATACATACAAATAATCTAAAAAAAATGTATCTGAAAAAACGGTTGCATTGTGCAGTTTCCAATCATGACAATTGTTTACCTGAGGTTGTGTGTGAGCGCACCGGAGCGCAAAATGGTGATTGAAAGGTTAAACTTAAAGCTGCCTGTTTGTAACTGCAGCGGTGGGTGGTTTTTGTTAAACAGTTGGGTTATTTGTGTTTTATATTAACCCTTTCATGTACAGTGGTCACTCATGTGGACAGCTCTTCTACAGCTGTTCTCTTGTACATTCATGGATTTTGTTGTTCTTTTCGTTGTTTTTTTTTGTTTTTTTTTTACACATACCTTTATTAAAGTTTTAAGACACTACATATTTTTTCTGACATGAATAGATAACATCATGTAGATCTCTCCTGAGCATAAACCCCCAGAATCACAAGCCCTCTCCATAGTTTTCACACAATTTATCAGTAAATACATGTTTCTGTGCATCAAAAATTAAATGTGTGGTGTCCAGCTGAGTGGATATTTTTGCAACTTCATGAAAAATAGGTTCATAAGAATTTTTTTTTTTCATGATTATTTTTTGTATGTTTTTTTTTTTTTTTTTTAATTTTCAAAATAATTTTTATTTATTTATTTATTTATTTTTGATTTATTTTTCAGAAGAAAATTTTTAATTGCATGTTTTTTTTCATGTCTAAAGAGGAATAAAAACACTCAGGAAAAAATTTTGATGAAGGTTCTCATAATTCGTGCATGAAAGGGTTAAATATAATCATGTATGTTAAAAGTAAATCACCTTGGCACAGGATTCCAGTTGTTTAACCCTTTCATGCATGAATTATTAGAACCTTTGTCGAAATCTTTTCTTGAGTGTTTTTAGTCCTCATTTGGCATGAAAAAACAATGCAATTGAATTTTTTTTTTTTTTTTTTCATGGATATACAAAAATGTCCGCTTGGCTACACCATGCATTTTATTCTTAAACTTGTATAAATAAACTTGTATTTAAAACCCAGTATTAGAAAGTGATATGAAAACAATGAAATAAAAATATTTTTAATGCTGCTAATCTGATGTTTTCTCACATTTTAACATACTCTAATACTAGTTATGACTCACTTGATTAATTGATTGATTGATTTGATTGATTGATGTATTTATTTTGAACGTGAATGTCAAAACAGAAGAAAATAAATAAACAAAACACTTAAACATAAGACATATAATACATATTCGAAAAGGAGTGAGAAGAGGTATAACTTATAAAATCCCACCCCTTCTCCTTAAATAATTAATAACAGTAATAATCTTCCTAGTTCATGGAGATAATATGCAACAAAAAAAAGCCTTTTTGTTTTTTAAAAAATTACAGTCTAACAATTAACAATTAATTTACACTCAAACATGTTACTGCAGATCTGGTTTATCAAGAACAGCAAAGTTATAGTAATGGTATGAATGTCAGTGTATTGGATGGTGCATAAGTGTCCACTGTGTTGGCTGATTACACTGGGTTACCAAAAAAATGTTTTTTGCAAGTTGTCTAGGTTTTTTCAACTGAATTAGGACCATTTTGCACCGCTAAATCCAAAAATGACATCTGTTTTTCTCAATCAGGTCAGGATTTTTTGCTAATTTGATTTTGAAAAATTTGATCTTCTCACAAAATATAATAATTAATACCAAAATAAGATTGGTAAGCACACTTTATGAAACTTGTGACTTGATTCCTGTTAGGTACAATGGTGTATTCACCGCAGATGTAGCAGAATATGTCAGGCTTATTTTTGCAAGATCTTCTAGTCGAAGCCATTTCATTCACCTGTAATATTAAAAAAAAACATTAATCCTAAATTGGCAAAAGTAAAATCTTCAGAACTCGTTTATTGCAAGAAATATGAAAGAATTTTGTATCATATGATGTGAAAATGCCCATAAATGTAAGCAAAAATGTTAAAAAGCCAATATGTAGCATAGTTCAGAAAGTTGACCTGATTGAGCAAAATTAATGTGATTTTTGGATTCAGCACACCAAAATTATCCTAAATCAGCTCAAAAAACTTAAACAATAAATTTGTTGTTGACCAGTGTTATGCAACTAAAACAACAAAACCTGTAAATATACAAGAGAACAGCCATAGAATAACTGTCCACTGGAGTGACCACTGTGCATGAAAGGGTTAATTATGTCAGTTAATTATAGTCATAGTAGTGAGTTTGTTGGGTTTAAATATTGTTAATTGAGCGCAATTAATTGGATTTTCTGCTTCTACTTATTCTATTTATTCAGACGTGTTAAATATATATTTCCTGTTAATCAATTTAAATTAAACCATTTTTGTGCTGTATTTTATCTACATGTAAATATCGATTTTTCTATATGATTGTGATTTTGTATTTATAGCATTTTGCACTTGTTGGTCAATTAATTGTTGTTTGTTTATTGTGTTGTTTTATTGTTTAAAGGTTTTCCACCTAAAGATTAAAGACAGTGACTGCATTCAGTGTATGTGCACCAAATGACCTGTGCCTCTGAGCTTTAATAAAAGAAAAAAAAAAGAGGAAAAGTCGTCTTTATCTTTCGAGTGAAGTCCAGCTGCCTAAACCTCCAGCAGACGTTTAAGCCTTTATTCAAGTTGAGGCAAACAGCAAACTCAAACAAAACCAGAACAACTTGACAATGTAAGAAACCTAAAATTTTCACTTTCCTGGGTCTCAGGAGAATATATGAAAAAGAGATGCCAAGAAGATGAATATATGAGTGAACATTTGGAAAGAGAAGCCTCCCAGCTGTCTTTATAACATGAGTTCAGGCGTCAGAGCTTAAATATAAGCATCCTAATTGAATATTTTGGCATAAGCTTTCCTCTGTTTTTAATTCTTCTGGCTGAAGGAGGTGCAAACACAGTTCTAACTCGCATTAAAATGACACTTTCTGCAACTGACTTTCAAGTAAAAAAAAAACATGAAGGAAGAACGTAAAAAAAACAAGGTAAATTAACAGCAATGTCAGATACATGTTAATAAAGTGAAACACAGTTCAGTTTATTTGAAATATGCAACAAAAATATACAAAATCATCCTACATTAATTGACTAGAAATAAAACAAATTTCAAGAAAACAGGAAAACTTTAAACAAAATATAATAACTTGATATGTATATTGGAAAAGGAATGGGAGGAAGTGTAAACTTTACTTAGCACCCCTTCTCCACACATTTTAGTCCATCATTCATCTTCCTATCATTGTAAGGCTGTATGACAAATTAATTCCCTTAGATCTTTTTCTAAATTATTAATTACAATCGTCATTATCACAAAAATACACACACATACATATATATGGTAAGTAAGTACGTAGGTATTTTTTGAAGGTAACACAAAATTAATCAATAACAAAATAAAGAATAAATGGAAAAAATTCAAACAACCAAAAACAAAGTCACAGTAAACATGTGGTAGCACTCTTTCTACAGTTTTCTGCCATGTATAAACCATTTCTTTCTCTTTTTAACCCTTTCATGCATAGTGGTCACTACAGTGGACAGCCATTCTACAGCTGTTCTCTTGTATATTCATGGATTTTGTTGTTTTAGTTTCATATCAGCCAACACAGTGGACACTTATGCATCATCCCAAACACTGCAATTGAAAACATTACAGTAACTTTGCTGTTCTTGATAAACCTGATCTAACATGTTTGAGTGTAAATCAATTCTTTGTTATTGTTAGTAGACTTCTTTTTTTTTTTTTTAATTTTTGCCATTTGTAAAAACTATGAAATATAAAAATAAAACTATGTCTGGTCATTTTAAAAAATGTGTTTCAATTCAATTCACGCACAAAAAAGTAAAAAGTGTTGTGCAAGAATCCCAACTGAAAAAAATTGCCCAAAAATTAAAAATATCCATAACTTTTTGTTTGTAGTGTATGTTAAAATGTGAGAAAACATCAAATTAGCAACATTTAATGTTTTTATTTCATAGTTTTCACACAGTATATCAGTAAATACATATTTCTTTGCTTCAAAAATTAAACACATAGTGTCCAGCCTAATGGACATTTTTGCAACTCCATGAAAAATAGCTTCATTAAATAAATAAATAAATAAATAAATAATAATAATAATAATTATTATTATTATTATTATTATTATTATTATTAGTAGTAGTAGTAGTAGTAGTAGTAGTAGTAGTAGTAGTATTAATAATAATAATAATAATAATAATAATAATAATAATAATAATAATAATAATTATAATAATAATAACTAGAAGCACTCGGAGAGCGCAGACCTCCGCCAAGGCTGATCAGTGGCCCCCCCCGTGGGCCCCCCCAACCCCGATCACCACCAAAATTTAACCATTTCTTCCTTATCCCATTTCCAACAAACCCTGAAAATTTCATCCAAATCTGTCCATAACTTTTTGAGTTATGTTGCACACTAACGGACAGACAAACAAACAAGCAGACAGACAGACAGACAGACAAACAAACAAACCCTGGCAAAAACATAACCTCCTTGGCAGAGGTAATAATAATAATAATAATAATAATAATAATAATAATAATAATAATAATAATAAATAGCATTGGTTTTTTTAAATGCCCAAAGAGGAATAAAGAAAAAAATCTTGATTAATTTTCTCATAATTCATGCATGAAAGGGTTAAATTTGCTGAAGTTTGGACATTCTTTAATCTGTTCCCTAATTTCACCCAGATACACGTATCCCCATTTGAGAAAGATTGTTCTGCAACACTGGTTCAACAAACAAAACCCATGTAGTTTGATTAATGACAGTAAATGTAGACGCTTGTTCTTATGTAGAATTAATGGTATATTTAGCTGAAACTGTCATGTTTTCTTTAATTTTCTCTGTTTTGACATAATAACCTCTGACCTTCATAGTCTGTAAATTGAATATGGGAAAATACATGATCTCTGCTGTAAAAATGCAAAAGATAATATTATAATATATGGCAATAAATCATTTTGAAATTAATTTGGAAATGACCACAAAAAGTACTTATGGGTGTTTATGGTTTAATCCTATGTGCGTCTAATACCATCACAGATTATCGACCCTATTTCATCAAACACTGAGGTCCTGTCATAGAGTTAGTCCCATATGAACTGACATTTTTATGAGTTGTAGTATTTTTTGTCTCTATCATGCATTTACTAAGCCCGCTTCCTGACTGAGGACGATGAAGGCTGGTGATGATGAATGTTAGATCTGAAAGGGTTTTGGCTGGAAACTCTTATTACAATATAACTATAAGCGCAAACAGATCTATCAGACATGCAAAACCTCAAAAGATGATGAGACTCACTGTACGGGACATCATTCCATCTGTCAAGAGTGAATTATAAGTTGTGAACCTTAAATCAAAAATTATGTATGATGTAATTTTTTATGATTTGGATGTTTTATACTTATTTTAACCTTCTTTGTTCAGTGTTTTTTCTTCCTAAAGTGCTTGGCTGTTACAGAAAATGAGAAAGTAAAGAATAAATTGTTTGGTTTTTATTTATTTTCATTTTTTGTTTGCAAATGATGAACTGCAGCAGTAAATGATGGCAAATGTTGTATTAAGAGGTTGATTTCACAGTTATGTTTGGAAGCACTACCGTAGATGCACAAGTGTTGTGTTTAAGAGGCAGATATTATAAGATTCCTCTTCTTTCTGTTCCTTTTCAATCATGATATGGTTACTTTGCTAAACTAAACTAAACTAAACTAAACCTACCCTTAACAGCAGAACCCAGGAATAATGTCAGTAAATTCAAGAAAAAAAGTGATTTTTGCTTATCCAATACTAATGCACTGCATGAAACATAGAAGTGAAGAGTTAATTTAACGACCTCTCCTCCTCAAATCCTGGATAGAATAGAATAGAATAGAATAGAATAGAATAGAATAGAATAGAATAGAATAGAATAGAATAGAATAGAATAGAATAGGACTTTATTTCAGCAGCTCTATTTCTTAGTTTAGTTTAGTTTAGTTTAGTTTAGTTTAGTTTAGTTTAGTTTAGTTTAGTTTAGTTTAGTTTAGTTTAGCTTAGCTTTCATTTAGTTTAGTTTAGTTTAGTTTAGTTCAGTTTAGTTTAGTGTAGTGTAGTGTAGTTTAGTTTAGTTCAGTTTAGTTTAGTGTAGTGTAGTTTAGTTTAGTTTGGCGTAGTTTAGTTTAGTTTAGTTAGCTTAGCTTTCATTTAGTTTAGTTTAGTGCAGTTTAGTTTAGTTTAGTTTAGTTCAGTTTAGTTTAGTTTAGTTTAGTTTAGTTTAGTTTAGTTTGGCGTAGTTTAGTTTAGTTTAGTTTAGTGTAGGTAAGTTTAGTTTAGCTTAGTTTAGTGTAGTTTAGTTTAGTTTAGCTTAGCTTAGCTTTGCTTAGGTTATCTTAGCTTATCTTAGTGTAGTGAAGTTTAGTTTAGTTTACTTTAGTTTACTTTAGTTTACTTTAGTTTGAATACGCAGCAAAAAAAAAAAAAAATTATACTTAGTCCTTATAAATGAAACAGATTATAACAAAACAAAACAAACAAACAAAACAAAACATAAACATATACATGAAAACAAAGTATGACTTCATTTGCATATTTGAAAAGGAGTGGGAGGAAGTATAACTTATTTAATCTCACCCCTTCGCCACACAACAGTCTATCATCTAACTTCCTATCAGCGGAATATATGAAAAATCACGTCCCTTGGATCAGTTAACCTCACGTATCATCTTCACATGCACATACACATACATACATACACATCTGTACTGACATACCAGAAAAGTAATAAATAAATAAATACATACATACATACATACATACATACATACATCCTTGAACACAACAAAATAAAAATACAATTAAGTAAATAATAAGACCTTTCTCTTTAACATGAAACACTTAAAGTACAAAAAGAGAAAATATCACACCAGCTGTACCAAAAAAAAAAAGCCAACTCTATACTATAGATGGAAGAAATGTGTGCAACATACAGTATAATAAATATGTACAGGATATATACAAGCTGACATTGAAAACAAGGTGCATGATTTGGGATTATTGCACTGAGGTAAGGTGAGTATTGCAGTGTTCATTAAACTAAGGGTGGTGGTTAATCAGTCAATGAATAGTTGTTGTGGTCAGGATGTCCTCTAACCTCTTTATATGAATGACTCAACCCCGTATGCACCGATAGTCATGAAACTGTCATGAAAGAGTATCAGCCTTGGGACAGAATAAGGAGAATAAAGACCTCAGAATTTTCCTTTCCTCAACACAACAACTGTACTCTGAGTTTGAAAGGTTTTTTTCCACTGACACTGTGTAGCTACAGCTCAGTCTAGTTGAACTTTGACCGCTGTGCACTTAGCCAGTAGAAACATGAACATGACATCCAGTCAGACAAAATGAAGGAAAAGCTCTTACTGTGTAAATGAGACCCGAGGTGGAAACCCTATCCTGGAAACAGGCGTGTTTTAAACATTAGACAGCCTGTTGACGGTAGGTATTATGTGTAAAAATACAGCAGGTTTGTCGTGAGTAGCGCCTGGAGCTAAATAGATATATTAAGGTTCCTAATTAGGGCATGGTTTTTATTCAGTACATTTAATTATCAGGAAAATGTTCCTATATGATAACTGTATTTTTTCTGTCCTTCACAGTTCCTTCAAATAGCGAGTGCAGTGAAGTTCCCATAATTTTGCAAGAGAGGGCTTTAATAACAGAAGTAATAATATCATTCATTTAAATTTGAATTGTAATAAAATACCTACAATGTAAGCCAGTGTTTTTCAACCTTGGGGCCGGGACCCCATGTGGGTCACCTGGAATTCAAATGGGGTCGCCTGAAATTTCTAGTAATTGATAAAAATAAAAACCAAAACTTACAAATAAAAAATATATGGTGTGTTGAGAGAGACAGTCCCAATCCATAAAAGACATGACAAATTGTGAAGCTGAAACTGAAGCACTGTGGTACTGTTTATCTTTCAAATGTTCATTGTGGTCGGTTTCAGATGCTGCAGCTCTTTCATAATTCATAGTTTGAGTTCTTGTTTGTTTAGTATTAATTGTCAGCCTTGTAAATCCAAGCTGGACTGACTGTACATATTCTGACCAAGGAAAATCAAATTCTGACTTTGTGCAGTAATCTACACCTGCTTTTCTGCCTCTGTCCATAACAATATACATTATATAGACTAAATGTCCTCTAAAATTAACATTTATTTGCAACATAGTATAGCAAACTATAACATGATCAAAGCAAATTAATTCTAGCAAAAAAAAAAAAAACGTCTTCGTTTTGAATATCTGGGGTCGCTAGAAATTTGTGATGTTACGGTTGGGAACCACTGACATAAGCACTAAAAACTAGGATGATAGTCCAAAGGGATTCTGTATTAAATATAAACTGAGTCAGTGGAGTTTTGATGGTGAGAAGTTTTGTATTTTTATTGATTCAATCCGACTTTGTTCAGTCTGTCAAACTGTCTCATCAGTAAATTTGTTATTTTGGTTTACTGATGATATTGTTGAGGCACTACAAGACGAGGTAGAGGTAAAAAGCAGAGAAACATAAAAAGACGTGCAGGGTAAAGGCCCGGTTGTTGCTGTGAGCTCCACCTCTTCACTGCACAGTTCGATTCTCTGTGTGGCCGGAATAAGCCTGAGCAAGATGTGGCACACTAGAGTGACACTGCTACCAATCTTCTTGCCACACTTTGCAAAGTTGATCAAAGAGTGTGTTTGCCAACCGCTGCAGAATTCCTTCAGGTTTGTGCGATGGCCCTGCCGCCTGGGCTTTTTTGACTGTAGCTGAAATATCAGTGTAAGGACTGCATTCATCCAAGTAAAGGTCCAGTCGTGTGTGAGAGCCAGTGGGCCAGGGCTCGGCCTGCTCGCCACTATTTGCTTTTCCAGCTGTTTCCTAGACTCACCCTGCGAGTGGGAGAGAAAGTGGTGTGTATGTGCATGTGAGGAGACAGAGAGATTCAGAGTTCTGGGAAAAGAAAATAGTGGGGACGAGGGAGAGAAAGCTGCACAGTGGTGTGTATGTGTGTAAGTAGTTTAAGTGAGAGTGTGTCCTGTTTCTATTACGTTGCAGAGTGGAAACACCCCAGACACTACATTAACTAATACTCTCTCTCTCTCTCTCTCTCTCTCTCTCTCTCTCTCTCTCTCTCTCTCTCTCTCTCTCTCTCTCTCTCTCTCTCTCTCCCTCCCTCCCTCTCTCTCTCTGTCCCTCACATGCACTCACCAGTACAGAGGAAGATAAAACCCTGTGTGCGCATGTCCACGCAGACGCACACAAACATGCTCATATGCCTGGCTGCCCCTCGTATAGACTGATCCGCCTCTCAGACACAAAGCCACAAGGGATGGCCTAGATTCCAGCACATGCACACACAGGCAGACTGAAAGGAAAAACATTCACACACATGCACAAGTATGTAAGTATGTACGAAGTATATGTGCAAACATATTACAGTTCTGTTCCCTACATGCTGTCTATAATAACTGACAGTGACCTCAAATTGGAGGCTTTATATATAAGGGACATGTATGAGCACTGATCAAGTCAGTGGCATTTACATATACATTATGATATATATGTACCTAGAACAGTGCTATATAAAACTGATGTATTATTATTATTATTAGTTGTTTTTTTTCTTTGTTTTTTTTTTAGTATTATTATTATACTCTAACCATATATATTTATATTGTGATTCCTTTAGGTTTAGGCTGTGGAAATAATACTGTGGAAGATGGTTAAATATATAGTATACTGTAGTGTAATACATCAGTACAGTATAATATGTAATAGTGCAGTATAGACCAGTGTAGTGTAATATGTCACAGTATACTATAGTATAAGTACAGGGTACAACAAAAGGTAGTATACTGTTCTAAAGCACAATATTGCAAAGTAAAGCATAGCATTGTATTGTACAGCACACATACTGGGGTGTGGTGTAATGTGCTGTAATATAGTATCGATTATATACAGTCTATAACATTATGGTATATTCCATTGTAGTTTACAGTACAGTAAATTACAGTACAGTACAGTACAGTACAGCACAGTACAGTAGAGTAAATATACAATCACCAGCCACTTTCTTAGGTACACCTTATCAACTATCAACTAATGTATGATTATTTAGTTTATCTTTATTGCATATGTGAATTAAGCTGAAACTAAAGAACTAACTGTTCGTTAACATAAATATGTTATAGGCCAATCACAGCATCTCAGTGATATTAGGCATATGGACATGGTCAAGATGATCTGCTGAAGTTCAAACCAAGCATCAAAATGTGTACACCTCCAAGTGTATTTAATTTCCAAGCAAAACCATCTTTAGGATTTTCAGAGAACGGTCTGAAAAAGAGACAATATTCAGTGAACAGCAGTTCCCTGGGTGTAAATGCTGAAACTGAGGCTCAATAAATCTGGACAACAGATGATTGAATAAATCTGATGAGTCTCTTCTGCTGTGAAATTGAGATGCTATAGTCATTATTTGGATTAAACAACATGAAAGCATGGATCTATCCTGCCTTTTATCACCTCTTCAGTCTGGTGTCTGTGTACTGGTAAGGGGGATAATTTCCTGGCACACTTTGGCCTCTTTGGTACCAGCTGTACCTCTGTCAAATGACACATCCTCAGTACTGTAGCTGACCATGTCCACCCCCTTATGACCACAGTGTGCCCTTGGCTGATGGCTACTTCCAGCAGGGTAGTGCGCCATGACACAAAGCTCACATCATCTTAAACTGGTTTCTTGACATGACTGTGAGTTCAAAGTACTCAGATGTCCCCAACCGTCACCAGATCTCAATCAAATCCTTTGGGATGTGGTGAAATGAGAGACGCACATCATGGATGTGCAGACGACAAATCTGCAGCAACTGTGTGATGGTGTCATGTCAGCATAGGCCATACATAGTGCTGGAGGGGTGCACGAATAAAGTGGCCAAAGAGCGTAATACAGTGGATTTATAGTATAGTATAGTATAGTATAGTATAGTATAGTATAGTATAGTATAGTATAGTACAGAACAGTATAATATAGTACTGAACAGTACAATACAATCTAATACAGTATAGTATAGTATAGTATAGTATAGTACAGAACAGTACAGTACAGAACAGTATAGTATAGTATAGTATAGTATAGTATAGTATAGTATAGTATAGCATAGCATAGTATAGTATAGTATAGTATAGTATAGTATAGTATAGTACAGTACAGTACAGTACAGTACAGAACAGAACAGTATAGTATAGTATAGTATAGTATAGTATAGTATAGTATAGTGTAGTATAGTACAGTACAGTACAGTTAAGGGTAAGGATAACTCACTTTATTACCATAGTAGGGAAATTTGGTCTCTGTGTTTTACCCATTCTAATACATGCACACAATACCTAGCATTGGCATTAGCATTAGCATGAACACATATAACACACATTAAGAGCAGTGAACTGCCTTAATATAGTGCACTATGATATGTTATCTTACTGTACCAGTCAGTATACAAAATTATGGTAAAATGTGGTTTTATTTTATTTTAAAGTGTGACAATGTAATTTACAAAAGTAATTAGGAATCCATAGCTTGGCCAGAGGCATTTGGGAGAGTCGACTTTGCATGCATCCAACTGTGATAATCATGTGGATGACATATGTGTTACTGTAACAACACTGGTCCCTATCGATTATAAACGCATCCCCGCTGTCACAACAACCCCCTCCAGCCACAAATGACAACACAATTTTTTTTTCCTGTTCTGTTAATACGGCTCAGAGAAAGCAATCTCCTAAGATGTTAGTTAGAACATGCTATGATGATCATTACATGTTATATATCACAGATGGAATAAAAAAAGATGGCTCATCAAAGAGAGGAGGGGGGGCCATTTAGTGCATGAACACCCTCATCCTTAGAGAGAAACTTCAAACCTGCCAACATGCTGGGTTCAAGTTGATTTTTTTCCATCTGTCAGTAGAAGCTAAAGTCGTCTCTTAGATATATCTTTGGACTGAGCCTTGAATGCATTGGAGGGGATCTATTTGTTATTGAAGGGTCAAAGGCCATCTACATTCCCTAAATTGCTTTTGGCCCAGCATGGATAAAAAAAAAAAAATACACCAACTCCTCTATGTTGGTTTGAGCACTGGAACTGGAAAGACATGGATGTAATCATGGCTAATTGCAGAGTGGGTTATGTGGTGATTGAAGTTCTATATTAAAACATCCCTGGGGTGACACTGTATAGCACCAATGGGCTTTTTCAATGCCTTTAAATTCTCTGACAGCATAACAGAAATTAGCTGTGGCGTGCAATGACATACTCAGAGTAGACACAGAACAATTTGTGAAAAGTTGTATTTTTCTACTTACCTCTTGACATTTTTGTTTATACTATCTGTTACCATCAGTTTCCAGGACACAGAGATTGAGAGAAGAGAGGAGAGGATGTTGGAACTTTCATATATTATGTATAGGTGATAGATAAATAATGCACTGTGAGACATGTGTCCATTTTTTCTGTTATGTTCACTGATCTTTCAAATTTCAATACATTTTACACAAATTTACAAAGACAAATGTGTGGGTGAAGAATTCTGCACTTTATTACAAACTTTGCATGACTGTCAAATCTGCTGCTGTTTTATTTTCATTATTCACTTCTTCACCTTCTAACCATTACTGTTACCTTTACATTTTCTATTCTTTTATACTGTATCCTTTATGCCACTTATTTATTCTTATTTCATTTTGACCTGTTTTTTTTTTTTTTTATTGCACAGCATTTGATAACAAGATGAGAGAAAAACTGCATCTCAGTTATCTGTGCATGTAGTGAATTGAAAGTTTAAAAAAAATCTTTAAATCTTTGAAAAGATAATTTTTTTGTTTTTGTTTGCACCTCTTGTCTGTATTTTTTAAGGCTTGGTCATAAACCTAATATTACTCTGCACTTGCAGTTCATTTTGCATCTTCATTTTACTGAGAATTACACTTTATTTTGCACCTTAAAATTTAATCACCAATTTTTCCCCCATCTAGGTCTGTTGTTATACTTTTAACTTATTATGTACAGTCCGTTTGTTTGCTCTTGTTCTGTTTTTCACTGTGTGTCATCCTGCTACTGCAGTTTGGTATCAATAAAGTACATCTATCTATCTATCTATCTATCTATCTATCTATCTATCTATCTATCTATCTATCTATCTATCTATCTATCTATCTATCTATCTATCTATCTATCTATCTATCTATCTATCTATCTATCTATCTATCTATCTATCTATCTATGGAAAAGAAACTAAAACAACTCAAACTTGATATGGAAAATGGTCAAACAATGGCCATAAGGTGTCATCTTTAATGCACATTTGTATGTTTGATGTTTACATGCTAATATTTGAATGTTTCTGCCAACAAAGCACATTGTGCTGTTATTTTATTTGGTTGCTTTTTTTTTTTTTAAATAGAACTTTATTAAATTATTTCAGAGTTTGTATAAGTACATTTTGAACATTTTGAGCACAATTTCAACAATACTGCGATAATTGTGATAACCGTGATAATTTTGGTCACAATAACCATGATATGAAATTTTCCTATCATTACATCCCTATCTATCTATCTATCTATCTATCTATCTATCTATCTATCTATCTATCTATCTATCTATCTATCTATCTATCTATCTATCTATCTATCTATCTATCTATCTATCTATCTATCTATCTTCTGTGTCCTTGTTAAATGATGCTTTTATTTTTGTTGTGTCAATCATTATTGTTATTTTTATGTATGTACAGTATATATCCCATCTATAAGGCTTTTGCCTACGTCACGACACACCCCTATATGGCAGGAAGACGGCTAAAGGCTCAGATGGAGATTGACGCCCTCTCCGACCAATGGGAGGGTATGTTACGCTTGAGTCGAGAGCAGTGATTGGCTGCAGGGTCGATTGTATATATGTATAGATATGCCTGATTGCTAAACCCGGGGGGCGGGGCTATGGAGAAGTGCTGTCCATCTATGTTGATACAGATCTAGAAACTGGACAAACTGAGTGACTGCTAACGCTGCTTTTCGCATGGACTAATGTAAGTTGTTTGGCACTTTTCTGTAGCTGTAGGACTTTCCAGTGTAATGTGAGGTGCTGTTACCACTGTAAGAGTATAGTTTTCGCCGTTCGTGTTTCGGTTGTGCTGAGAAGTGCTTTCAGGCCGAGGGACACGCGCTTTTCAGGCCAGTAAAGTGTGCGGTTGTTAACGTTAGCTGCCATATTTTGACATGTCGCTGTCACAAACAATGTACCCACTCAGCCTTAGCGTAATATCATTGTAGAGTGGCTGTTTCATTTTACGGCCGCTCGGTTACTCTGTTTTGTTGTTGTTTTTGTTGATTTTTTTTTGTCTTACAACTGCTCGCGCCGCTGCCGTTTTTTTTTTTTTTTTTTTTTTTTTGCTATGCAGTGTCCGAGCGGAGAAAAGGGGCCGCGAGCGGGCTTTAAAATGTTCCTAATAGTCTTATGTGCCGTAAACGCACCACGGTGTTAATAAGATGCCTTCGTGGCTCCTTTCTTCAGTTCGGTTTAATCCTAACCATACAGCCACACATATTTCGCCTAATCGTTAACTTAAGCTTCGTGGTTTTGGTCTACTTTTACCAAACAACATACGCAGTGTTCTACGCAGAAGTTGTATTGAAATGAAGTGCTGCAGTGTGTCTAACTTTGGCCCAATGTTCCAGGGGTCACCAATTGACTAAAGGGCTAGAATCGTGTACTTGGAGGTGTTTACATCCAATAGAGCCAAGTCCCAGATTTAGTGAATGACGTTCGGCGCAATGGCAGCGTGTCCATGCGGGAAATAACGGACCGTCACCGGGGCTGACGTCCCCCCCACGGTCCCAGCTCCAGACTGACCGTTACACGGCCGTGCCTAATTCACGCCTCCTCTCTTCTTTTGTTGACAGTTTTGTTTTATACCGAGGACAACGTGTTTCGTTTTAAAAGCCGCCTTCAACTTCACTGGCTCGGAAAATTTTGGCGACCTGGCCCCTCCATTCGGGCCCTCCTCCACCTCTGCTACTGCACAAAGTGAAGGTTGATATGCCACATCAGGTAAGAGAGACTCCAACCTGTGTTGTTAAAGACAGTTAGCATGCAGTGATACAGAGCTAGCAGCTTGCACATGCACGTGAGAGGGAAAAGCTATGTAATCGTCCTCTTTTGTTTCTGCAGGACACAGTGTTTACACGCGCTGAAACCACATGGCATTAAACATCGCACATTACATTTTAGCACAACTTCTCCAGCTCTGTTCACATCCCGGACTGTTTTGTGATGGATGTTATTGTTATAGGCGGGCGCTTCCCTCCACATTCCACATGTGTATGCCTGCCTGGCTGCCTGCAGCAGGGCCAGTGCGCAAATCCCTGCAAATCCCAAAACGCCTATAGTCAAGCAAATCGCAATGGTGGTTCTAGAATTTGCATTAAATTCACACATTTGCGTTCATTTGTAGCTGGAAGGTCAGGTGGCTGCTGTGCTGTGATGTGGTTTCAGAGGGAGGCGTTGTATGGTTTCCTTCAGGACGTTGTCAGTGTCTGATGTGGAGGGTGTTCCACTTTGCAGCCAGGAGAAGACAAAAGGACAGATAGGCATGGAGGTCTCTGATGGTACACCTTAGAAGCATTTGTTATGGATACAAAAATAAAATTGTTATGCTGTGCAGATGTCAGACAGTGGTTTTCCATTGTTAATTCAAAATTACAACTCCCAGAATAATTTATTACTGCGCTAAGACTTAAGAGTAGTGGTTTGTGTTCATTGTTAGCTGTTAATATTGAGATCAAACATCGCTGTTCCATAGTGGCTTGTGAGAATATGTGTTTGGTTTTAAGAGCAACAAATCTTGGCACACTGCTCTAGATCAAGCGGTCACGTAGGCACAAAGTTGCTGTTCAATGACCTGTAACTTTTTAACTAAATGACATAGATAAGTTTATTTTATATTTCTGTGTAGGTATTAAGTACTTTAAAATGGGATGTATGATAATTTGCCTGAGTTAGTTTTATTATGTGAAAATTACAAAAAAACATCCTCAGTCACGTAGCCTCTGAAAAAGTACATCTACTTTTTAGGGTTTACGCAAGAGTGGATAATACGCTGTTCCTGTTCAACTATTGTTCTAAATGGACATTGGTGTTTTAGATAACATGTCTATCTACAAGACTGCCAATTTTTGTTGCAAAATATTGATTGCCTTATGAATTACATCCAAAACACTCTATTATGTAGTTGCAAGGCCCCTTGGTCACGTAGCTGCATATAATAAAAGAAAAATTCACAAATTCTTGATCACTTTTTTTATTATAAAAAGTAAATATAACAATAACAAATATACTTTGGTCAAAATTTTGATAAAATAATGAACAATATACAGTAACAAAGCATCAAGCTTCCTACTATGCCTCGTGTTTCAAGCGTTTCTTACAGCATTACTGATCATTTCAAATATTTATCGTACAGCATGTGATTGGCTCGCACAGTTTTTGAATTGTTCATGTTCAGTCTCATGATTTTAACCTTATAAACATCTGAATTTCTGCAGCACATTCTTGAAATCAGCCCTTGTTAACATCAGTAGACCGGTTCTGGTTGAGGAGGATAGTGCTGGTGTCTCAGCTTCAGTGAACACATACTGAATGTTTACTGGTTCAGTGTCTTTTGTAGGCTTTAAACTGTTAGCATTAGCACATGTTCAGTTTCCCTTGATCTGACCCTCTAATGAATTTTAGGGCAGCAATTAATGACTATTACAGTTGTAGACAAGTCATTAATTACTGTAACATCTAGTGAGATTATGAACTGCAAAACAAAAACAAAAAAACACAATGTCTCTTATTTATATTTACTGAAGCAATAAAATACATTTTCTTTACTTTAACAAGAACATTTGGTACACAAGAAGTAGAATGCATAACAAAGTTTAAGGAAATATTCATATCAATATTAAGCATTCAATAAATAAGGCAAGCAGCAACAAAATACCTTTTCCTCTCTCAAACAGAAGTGCATTTTGTGCATAGCTATTACAGTGCCTAACAAAGTTTGTTAAACAAACAACTAAATACTGAAGAGTTACAATCAGCAATAAAATAAATACTTTTCCTTAAACAAAAGTGCATGATATCACTGACAATCAGTTGATTGCTAAATTAGTTGTCCGGTAATTTTGCTGTTGAGTAATTGTTGTCTTTTCAGCCCTAGTTTGTTATGGATAAAAAAACAGTTGTTATGCTACACAGATGGTGCAGATATCATTACCAGACAGGGTTTTTCAATTGTTAATTGAAAAGGACAACTCCTGTTTTTATTGTGCTGAGACTTAAGTCTTGTGGTTTGTATTCATTGTTAACTGTTACTAATGAGATCAAACAGAACTTTTCCAGAGTGGTTTGTGAGAATATGTGTTTGGTTTTAAGAGCAACAAATCTTGGAACGCTGCTCTAATAGATTTATTGAGAAGTTAGTTACTTTGATTCAAACTGTTGATAAAAGATTCTTGTGAGTATTTCCCCTGAAGATTAGTGTTTGATTAAAGTGTTTAACAGAAAAGATTTCATACGTGTGATGAGATGGTCTTCTTTTTCACTCTTTGTTTAGACTTTTGAAGGAGCTTTTCTCAATGTATTAATCCCAAAGACTAAGCAAATGTATCTGCTGGAGCGATATGTTGTGAACATAATTCCAAGAGGCAGTTCAACATGTCGTTAGGTGTATTACAGTTGTTTTTTTTAAGACTACAACTTTTTCTTTTTTTTTTTTTTCAAATGTGACATGTTTAAACATTGTTGCTCTGTAAAGCCAAGTATCTTTGTACTGCAAAACTGAAATTACAGCACTATTCCTGCTCTTTCTGTAGTGTTGAGTTTGTTGAATATGCTCAAAAATAGTGGATTTTTGGATTCACCTTTTGTTGATTTGATCTCCTGTGAACCACAATGGTAGGAAGATGTTTTTGTGGTCTTGTTACTGTATATGTGCATGTTTAACCAGCTTTTGGCATGTGGTCATTTCAGCCTATAGTATGTCACTTGCTGTACTAAAAGCTTTAATGTCAGAGTGCACGGTGTCGAGTTTTCAGCAGTGCTGTATGTTTCTCACTCACTGCAGCCAAATGATTGCATTTCCTGCAGTGAATCCATGTTGTCAAAGGACACAGAAATGGTTTGAGGATTCCGTGGGGGGAAAAAAAGCAGGAAATTGAGTGGGTTTGTTGTGAAAAGGACAATCACTCTGTCACTTTGCAGCGTTGATAGGTTCATCTAAAAGTTCCTCCCACTCGACTATTACCTTAGTGGGCTACAAAAGGGGCCTTTTTCTGTAATGAGGTGCTTAGTGGAGCACATTGTGCTAGGGAGGTGTGTACTCTGCTGAGTTACAGGCAGGTTGTAAAATGATAACAGATGCATGGGGGCCTCATGGTGCTGCACACTATTTTGAAATGTAAGCTAATTCCCTGAAATATGGAATGCATCTGTGCAAAAGAGTGCACACACATTTAGGCTGTATTTTCTCACAGATTCCCCCAGACACTATACTTACACCCTAAGCAGACCGTCTTAGATGTTTCAGATATCTTTATTCAGTCCACAGTGTAAAAAGTAATTTGATCCTACATAGATTCAACAATGGACAAAGTAGTTTTCCTTTATGTGTAAAGCCATTTAGAAAGTACAGTTTTAGGTCCTGATTCAGACATTGTAAGTGAAAACTTTGCCTTACAATGGATACTTTCTCTTCTGTAAATTGTAGTTTTATTAATTGACATTAGAGCTGCAACAATTAATCTATTAGTTGTCAACAATTAAATGAACTGTAATTCAATAATCAGGTTGAGTAATATGAAGAAAAGGCAATAAAAGTTTGCTCTTCTATGAAGGCAGAGTGAAGTGGCATTGCTTATGAACCAATCAAGGCATTTGAAGGCATCATTCAGGGCTTTGGACTGAATATTTTTCACAATTTTTCTGATGTTTTTATAAACCAGAAGATTCATTTGATTAAGTAATCTACAGATTAATTCACAGTGAAAATATAGCCCTCAGTCAGAGCCGGAGCCTTAACTTGAATGACATCTCATTAAAGTGCAGACAGTTAAATGTTTGCATACAGACTGCAGTTTAATGTGTAATTTTCTTCAGTTTTCCCCCAGATTGACACCCAACACACATCATAATTGTTTTTAATAGTGTCAGGCTTTTAAACGGAAAAAGGACAACATCAATCACAGACACCAGATGTTTTCATCTCTCTTTGTGCCTTTTTTCTCTGCTGCCTCACTCTGCTGTCGATTCGAACTGTCGACTGTCGACTCTGCCATCGAAGCCAGACGTATTTGCATGCTATGATTCCATATGACATGTCGATATGCTTAAGCTTCATTGAAACAGCTCACAGTACCCTGCTGTCCTCTTTCCTGGGTTTTCCTCTTTGTCTGCTAAACCGTCATGTTCGTCCTGCAAATAGGTCTTCCTCTGTTTATTTCAAACAAAGCATGTCACTGTCCATGTGGTTTCTCCAGAAAAGACCTACCAGACACCAGGTGTTTACACTGGCAAATACTGTAGCTTTTCATGATCTGGCCAGTGGTTGAATCACTGTATGTCGAATAAATCAGCAACAGGAGAGGAGGAAAACAGACATGGAGCTGCTTTGTGACATTCACTTTTTAACATAGGCTCCTGTCCTCCTCCTCCTCCTCTTTCGTCTTTAACATGAATGTACTTTACAGAGGCTAATGGATTCCTTATGAGAGGTAATTGTGTAGCTGCAGCACCAATGCAGTAGTGGCTGTGATGTTGCAGATGGTGTGATTAGTTCTTATTTGAAGGCCCTAAGGGATTCAGAGAGATAAGCGCCAGTCGTGGCTCATGTCACAGTTTAAGGTCACAGACGTCCAAACAAATACAGAATGGTGAAAGCACAGGCTTGGTAGTAAACACTGGAATGGACCTTAATATCACCTTGTGTTTTTTCAGGTTGGCTTGCATTGTGCGATATGAACACTGCATTTGATTTTCACAGATACTGCTGCTCTATGTGTTGAGCTTATATTGAGTCACTCTCCCTTTTGACCTAATACCAACTGGTCCTTCATAAATTGTTCTTGCACAGATCATCCATTTTACTTGTCTGACTGTCTTAAGATAAAGCATAGGCTCACTTTTATTCCACCTGGGTCACGCTGAGTATAACATGGCCAGAGTACAACTTAAATACTTAAGTAGAGACTAAAATCTGACTGTGTTTGAATGGGGATGGTAGATCTGGGTTAATGTTCAGGTGACGGTGACATGAGAAGCCCCAAAGTAATAAACTGTAAGAACAGTCATATGTAGTGGTCTTAAATTGTTCGTTATTACTCTGAGTCAAAATAAGATGGTAGTTTAATGCAGAACAAAATGTTATGTAAAGTGACCAAGCCAAAATTAGGCAAGTTCTGCAATTAATAGCTAATTTCTGAAGTCATGTGTTCTCAATACAGTTTAATTTCCCCTCCCTCGTGTCCGATGGAACAGATTACCCATCTATGTTACTGAGGTAACATGAGGGAACTGGCTCATATGGCCAAAACTGTTCATATCATTTGATATTGATAACTGTAACAGTTAATAACAAATAATTGCTTCTTTCTTTCTCCTAGTTTTGGTCCTGAGTTGAATTTGAGGAAGTCAGTTTTGGGCTCCCCTCCACATTTTGCATTTTGTCTGATGTGTGAAGTGATGAACCCTAAAGACAAAAGAAAATTTAGCCCTTAGCACAATAATCATATTTATCATGATTAGAGCTGCAGCTATGGATTATTCTTGTAATCGATTAATTTCTCAATAATTTTTACCCCACACCTGAAAAGGGAGGCAAGGGGTAGGCCCTGTTGTTTTTGGTTCGGCTTGTTTTTTTTGTTCGTTAACACTTTAGCAGCAAAACTATTGGTTGAATTCATACCAATTTGGGTTTATAGATTGCCAGTGACTGAGAATAGATGTGATTACATTTTGGGGAAAAGTAGGTCAAAGTTCACATTTTTTAATGAATTTTTTAAATTTGTTTTTACCCCCATTTACATATAATACCCCAAATTAGTCTATGTTGTGTCTATGCTGACATCAGCACACGCATAGACATGATGACATCAGCTGGATCGATGCCAAAATAAGCTACAATATGTGCAAGTGGTGAGGTTTGTTGGGCCTAACACCACTTGACTTGATTTGATTAAAAAATTATTTGAATATGTGAAAAAATGAGTAAAAATGTGAAAAAGACGTGTCTGAAAATGACAACTTGTCTTTCAGAACCAACTGAAATAACAACCACAAAAAAAGTATTAAAGTAAGAGGATATATATATATATATATATATATATATATATATATTAAAAAAAAGAGACCCAACAAACTCCACGGAAGTTTCCTTAAAAAGGCAGAACATGATTGTAACTATCAGTGCCTTCTGTGTCGACCATCTGACTCGTTTAAGTTTCCATTGATTTCAACATAGGCTTTTTAATTAGACTGATGGGAGGGTTAACTTGACATGTTTTACTGCCACTCTAAAAGCAGGACTGGCTCATTAGCGCAGCCACTTATAAAACCTGGATGTGTTTTGTGTGTGGATATGTATGAAGCAGTGTTGGATAAACGTGCAGCTCTGTTGGTATTTAAGTGTCCTCTCTCTGTGGGTGATCTTAACAGTGAAGGATGTGTGGGGGGGGGGGGGGGGCACCGCTTCCCTCTCTCACTGAGTCAAATTTCAGGTGTGTTAATGTCAAGACTTTTGTGGTGCTAAACCTACATGGGTTTGAAGTGTCTCAAACAGGATTAAGGTTGAAGTAGAACTTTCCAAACCGTATCACTATGCGGAGCTGGCCTTCTAAAGGACATGCAAAATTTAACCAAATTCTCCGAAGGTCACCATAAGAAAATGTAAAACAATGTGTTTCCATCTACTGCTGTTTAACAAATTAGAACGGGACACTTGGTGATTAGCAGTTTGTGCCACTAAAGCCACTAGGAAAAAATAAAATGCTGTACACAGATGGCGTTAAAAAAAAAAAAAAAAACCTTCAGTATTACTATTCTTAAAGTAACTGGCTCTTTATCCTCTTAAATACGTGTGAAATAATTCTCCCTTAGTTTGGATTGGTGGAAAAAAGACTCACATTTTGTGGCTAAGATGAGATTCTTTGATGGTATATGTGGTGTGTTTTTATGTGACTAAGATTAAGTAACTTGCTGTGCCTACATTCCTCCTTTTCACCAAGTCTGTGTGTTTTGTACTTTTGTATATATCACTGGTATATTTGGCCTGTTGGATAGTATTTTTCTGTGTCCCTTTTGGTGACCATTCAGTTTGTTCCAGAAAAAGAAAGTGCCAGTGAAACTTTTTTGGCAGTGAGGTTTTGGAGATTGACATGCAACAGGTCATTGTTCTTTCGGCCCATCCCACCCCTGTCCCCCCACAGGTCCCCAGACCAGTAAAACCTGAACTGATAGTGTTCCTGGTTCCAGAACTAGAAATGGTGACAATTAGGCTAAGATGACATCCGTCCACAGGTTTTAAGATGCATTCACTCACATTCAGCAAGTCACTATTCTAGTCACATCCTATTTAAATTTTTTATTTTTTATTTTTAGATGCTGTTGTGAAGTTTTGTGTGATATTTCAACCATTTTCACTCAAATATTTTATTCACTGAATGAAAATCTACATCCAAACAGCTGATTCTGACTAGTCTTGCAGGTGTGTACTGTGTTTAAAAAGTAAAAGTTGTTAAGCAATGTACATTGTCTTACGTTAGATATTAGACAATTACGCAACTAGGTGAAGAATCATCTCAATTTCTGTTCTATAGTTGATACTGTTGTATTTACAAAGGATACATTTTACATTAAGTGTTTTTTGCAATTTTAAAGGCGGATTGTGTTTTTCACATAGTTCAGAGGCAACAAAATACATATGTGAACCTGATATGAATTGAGACCAATCAAGGATCTGTAGGGTTGTTTTCCGGTCAGTATTTTTGTCTTAAGTCTTAACCCTCAAAGACACTAACAGCCACTGGCAATCAAAACCATCTACTGATGTAAAATGTTTAGTAACTATCGATCCACTAATCCTATCAATACATGTAAATAATTTGTGTAAAATGTGGTTTGTCATCTTTTCATGGTATTTAGATATGACCCATTTGGACGTTCAGAGTCTCCGTAGTGAACCTGGAAACACCGTCATCTTCTACTTTGATTCACCAGTAAAACCCATGTAGTTTCATAAACGACAGTGACTTGTCTTAAAGCATATCATGACAAAAGTGTCTCCATCCACTATTTCCTCAGTTTTCTCTGTTTTGATTTGATAACCCTTGAATTTACTCTTTCCTTTTATGAATGTCATATAATCAGTGAATTAAATATAGGAAAATACATGTTTTACATTAAAAAAAAATGGAAAATACAGAGGTTATTATTATAATAGATTGTGATAAATCACCTAAGAAAAGTTAAATAGAGAGAAACATGTATTTGGTAGCTACCACAAAAGTAGCACTGGCTCTTTATGGGTTAAAATTATTGCTTTGTAAATTCAGTTGAATTACCATGGTACTGTGTATCATGACAAAAGATATTAATTCAGTTGATATTGCTCGTCCTTACCTATGATTAACTTTGCTCAGCTAAGTAGCTGTTTGCGTTGTGTTTAGCAAAAGCCTTGTTCTCCACATAACTTGCTGCAGGAAAAGTCAAGCCAGCATTCACTTTTTTTTCTTTTTCTTTTTTTCTTTTTTGCTACAACTCTGCAGTCCCAACTGTGCTGCGTCAACACAGTGGTCTCATTTGGAAAAAAGGGTGGGATGCATTTTTTGATGCAGTGCTACAAGCAGTCTTGGGTGAGAGAATCGTGATTAGTTTCACCGCCTGCAATCATGAAACGGCCGCACTGTATAAGTATGTGTGGACATTTCTGGATGTTAATGTGGAATTGCCCTGGAGTGAGAAGGAAACATAAAACACTCGCAAATGAGATTCAGCTTCTGTCTGTCTCTTACTCACTCTTTCTGTCTCTGTCGGTTGAGGCCCTGTTTAAGGGGTGGCCGCCAATCCCTCCCACCACACACACTCATTCCTCATTTTCTCCCCGTCTGATGGATGCTACTGTAGCACCACAGAGGGAGAGAAACCTTCCCACTGGGGGGGGATTGGTTGTAACTCAACAAGCCCCCTAAAGTAAGCTCCACCCCTTCCTTTTCTATGTGCGGCCCGGAGACCCTGCTGCATGCATACACACATTGGGCTGTAAATTACGTTAATGTCAGTATGGATCAAGTGTAAAAAGGCAGAACAGCAGGACAGGACCAGGCACGACTACCTCTGTTCTCACTTTTATAGTTTACACGTTGTACAATAGTGCACACAGTTGGTAATGTATGTCTGGGATGTATGCGGTACTTAGCAAGCAACATTTTTGTGGGCTGTACATCCTTAAATAAATACATTAGGTAAGCCATTATCACTCTGTTGTTGTAGTGCTTTGCATTTATAGGCGTCGTACCAGCCGGATTAGTCTGCATCCAATCTGCTTTACTAAACACAGCAGGAACTCATGTTGGTTACTAACTCAGGCCTTCAGCTGAATTGCCTTCAAGTTCTTGGAAATGTAACTTTACTAAACCAAATTATATCTGACATTAGATTAGATGCACTGTTATGTTGTACTCTGGCATTTTTAAACAAAACAGTTAGTAAAAATGTTGAAAGGTGAATAAACAGTGGCATTCTCATTTCTTCAACCATTAACCTGCAGCTTTCTGTAGATGGGGCCCAGGCCTGATCCGACAGCTTTTTTAAGGTCTGCTTGCAGATTTATAATTGGTCCTAAATCAGGCCTCAGAAAGTTTTCCAAATCTGTTGGAAAGAATTCGAATTGGCTTCCTGCATCCTGGTTTCTTTATCTTCTCTCTAAATCAACCAGGAGATGGCTATGTGCAGTCTTGATGTCTCATCTCAATCTACTCTTTTTATTTATTTTACTTCCTGTCTTCTGTCAGACTCGGCAGTAAATCCACCATTACAAATGTTGGTTATGTCAACTTATCGCTTCTTTTTAAAACCATGAAGACTAGAAGACATTTGTCATGTGTCACATAAGAAAATAAATAAAATGATAATTTCCTGCAATGATCAAGCTATGAATTCTATAATGTAAGCTTAACTGCTAAATATAGAATATGTGTCGGGTATCTGTAATAGAGTCTCTATATAAGAAAAAAATACATGAAAAGTGCGAGAGAAAAATCAGGCAGTGTAATAGCTGTATGTTAGTGATCTAGTGTACTGTAATATTATGTTACACATAGTTACAGAATGTCAGTGTATTCATGGCTTAATAATAAAGCCAGATACTGACGAACATCCTGTGAATTGTGTAGACATCTCACGACCAGACTGGATGGATGTTATTATTGAAATGAAAGTAGAAAACCACAGTGTGAAGAAACAGAGCTGTGTTTAGTTTCTAATATTTATTTAGCAGACATCAGGTGGAGGTTTAAATCCCTTTTTAAATACATCCAGAACAGGGGACACATGTAATGCAGCTTTCTGTTGTTTTTCTGGTTATTAAAGCGGGCCTTTAAAAAACGATTCCTGGTACCATTAAACTGTTCAAGAGTTGTAATTTGCCTGTAAACGCACTTTGTCTCCTTCGTTCTCATTTCCTTCTGCAGTCGGTTGCCTCGTCTTTTCTCTCCCGATGTTTGCCAGCATTTTCTGCTTGTTATTGTCTCTCACGGTCTCTCTTTTGGCATACTGCACCCCCCGCCCCCCTTCCTCTCTCTACATTATGATTTTCCTGTTTTACTCAACCGCTCTCTTTCCTCCCTCCTGCTGTGTGCTGTATTATGGAGAGTATAAGACTCTATTTGCTTTTGGCAGAGGTTGGAGTCTCCTCGGGTCAGACTTGTTTTAGTGCTCTACTGATCATGCCTCGTAGTGTACTGTTGCCCTAGAATTTGCAGCAATCGAATGAACACGCACAGATTGTTTCTCTCCGTGCTGGATGTACATTATGGCCTTTTAACTGAGTTAGTTTCAGAAACTAACACAACCTAAACACCATGAAACATATTAAGGTCCAGATGGTGTACTGCTGCAGGTTTTGTTTCTATTTGTGCGCTCTCATTCACATTAGCCTCTTTAACTGTCACACAGAGAGAACACAGTATTCCCTTTCATTTAGAGCTGCAGCTATCGATTATTCTTATAATCGATTAATGTATCGATTATTATCTTAGCTTCAAATAAACCACTATTTGAATAGGCAAAAAAAGGTAAAAATGGGAAAAAGTCTGACAATTACAAACAATTTGTCCTTTATTCCAGAACCAGCTGAAACAACAACCACAAAATGTAGTCTTTAAGTTAAAAGATATATAAAAGATATCTATATAGCAATAACAACAGTATAGATGAATAGATATGTTTATTCGTGCTTCACAGGAAAATTGTTTTCACAGTCTGTACAGCCACAGTAATACAGGGGATCACACACAAAAGCATATGACATAACACAAACCCAAAAACAGCAATTCCACACCATATACCTACCCAAAACAGCAAAAACAACAATTTCACCACCATATACCCAACACCACACATATCCAATTAACACATTACAGTCTCTATAAAAATATATATAAAAATATATATCTATGTAAACAACAACAAACAAACAAATGACATCCACAAACAATATGTGCACTGGAGTCATCAACAAATTTGTATCCAATGTACTAACAACTTACAATGGAACTAATGGGCGCACGGGGGTCGGCCGATTTTTGGTCCTACTTACTCAATAAGTAGGCCTACAAGGACCTATTGTCCCTAAATATTCCTTCATGTGCTGATCTTCCAGTTACCTCAAAAAGGTGCAGTGTCACGTGCAATTTTTACCTCCGTATTACTTTTGTACTTCTGGTGTTTTTGCACATGCTCACCATGTGGGTCAATTTGGTGCATCACACATCGTGGTGTATTTACACCAGGGATTAAAGTTCTCCGTCACCACGACAGATTTCCGTCAAATGGAAAAATTGAGGGGGGAAAAAAGTCATATTGAAGTAACTTCCCCACGTGTTTCCTGGAGTCCAGTTGGCACCACGATCCTGTCCTGGGTCTGCTGTCCTGAATCTGCAGGTGTTTAACACAGGCACAGGGGGCTGATAGGTTTAACAGTGATGATAATAAGATGACTTCTTTATTTTTATGTCGGGGGGAGAGATTGATGACTATTTATCTTTGGAAGGAAACGCTGCCCATTCTGTGCCTCAGAAACACATGGACAAGTTCAGCTTTACCGAAGTTCAGCCTCCAGACGCTAACTGTAGTTTAGTGCTAACAAGTAGCTTTCATTATGAAAGAACCACAGCGAAAAGGGAAGAAGACAGAACTGATCTACATGTACCTTCATGTTTGGGTTCATAGCTTATCTCCTCTTGCTGGTATATGACTAGTGTGTGTGTTTGTGTTTGTGTTTGTGTGTATGTGCCCTTCCCGTGCGTGCGGCTGTGCGCGCCGCGGCCTTACGCGGTTACGCGCCCGACTGCATAAGTGCTTTATTTTGACCCGTTTAGCATCTTATTTCTATCTGTGTGGTACAGTGCGAAGATAAAATTGAATGAATGAGTAACACCCTTGGTATTTGCAAAGCCACTGTATTTTAAATACCCTCAGAGACTATCTGTAACGGAATATAATTTCTGTTTCAGTTGATGTAATTTCTTCCAATCAAAATAGAACATGATATTGGTGGGAGGGGGTTGTGGACGCAGGTTTGACGACGTACAGATTATTTTGGCTAGCACATACGACATCATGGACACATTTGTAGAGGAAGGTGCTGAAGTGGTAACAATTGAGAGATGCGTGAAAAATAGATGGAAGTGGGCATGGCTTGATGAGAAGGGAGACGATGGAACTCCAATTAGATCATGGTGCAAAAAAAATGAAGCAGCCTGGTGCGTGCATGTGCGTAGTTTGCCACAAGAAAATTCTGTATGGTTCCAATGGTAAAAAAGTCCTGATCCACCATCAATCTGAGAAGTTGAAGATTAGTTGGTTAGGGTTACATTTACACAGACATTTTCCCCAAAATTCATGTGCTGTTGGAGTTGGAGTTATGTTTTAGGAGTTCCTAAATTGTTAAATAAAAAGTTTTTCACTCATTTTTTGCAGTAAGATAATCTTCTAGTTATTTTCACTTGCTTCAAAGGTTTTCATACCCTTTAAAATTAACCAGAGAGCACCAAAATTGACCTGAAGCTTTAAAAATTTTCTGGGGGAGGACCCCCAGACCCCCCACAAATACCACTCATGACATTTTTTCTATCCATGTTACTAATCTTCTACACCTGTACACTCTCCCATTTAGTGTGTTTTACAGTATTGCCAAATTTGACTATATAAACTTGTACACTATAGTAGTATTGTATTGCATCATTTTTAATAGTGGCCAATGATTTTGACCAGCAGAAGATTTTCAGTCAGATGAAAAATGTTTGCTTTAATCCCTGATTTACACCCATATTATTTTTATACTATTAACTATGTAGTTTGAATATTCAAATAAAGTAAAATTTACTATAATAAATGATAAATGAAAGGGGTAAATTCAGTACAACAGGTTTCACTACCGGATGTTTACATTGAAAAGAATGTGGTTGCGCATGCCTGACGGATTGGAGCATGCTCATAATTCTTAGGGGGTTAAAAAAAAATACGGGGGTAAAAATTGTACAGTGGCATGGAGCGTGCATGGCTTCTTATTGGAAATAGTAGGTCTATTATATATTATAATAAGTCTAATGTGACGGTGATGATTTTTTTGTATGAAATGTATGGTGTACCAACAGAAACGCTGCCCTGGAGTAACTCTCAAAGCAACACTATAATAATATAGGTCATATCAGTTTTGCTATACTTGTTACATTGAAGATGATAATCTATAATGCATCATGCTGTATATTGACATAGCTAGATGATAAGTACCCTTAAAGAGCCAAAGAGAAGTAATAATATATTTATTCACTAAACTATATTCACAGATTACCAACAATACTTAAAATATTACCTGCAACTTCTACGTCCACATTAATTCCCAGAGAATTTTTGGTTTGGCTGGTTCTGTCCAGTATCAGAGCTTATTTGATTTATTGAAACTGGCTAAACCAACATTTCAGTAGAGGCTAGGTTGTAGTGTCTTTGTGGAATGATGATGAGTGGTGGTGTAGCAACGTTAGTCTCATAGAAACATAAAACTGCACCGACATTGCAACATCCAGAACCAACCAGACAACCCTAATCCATATGTGACCAGGAAGTGGTGGCTCTGGTGGGTCAAATTGAGAGCTTGCCAATGCTTGCATATTTGATAATAATGACTCAATATGTTGCCATAAAATACAGGATAAATATAGTCTTTTCATTTATAGGTATTTTGTCCCACCCTGATGGTCAGATATCTGTCCAACCTTATAATGTGAGATTGGAACAGCCCTCATATCTTTATTATAATGCACTACATTTGGAATAGACTCAATTTAGAACATCCAGATGTCCAATCTGCTGTTAACTTGACCTCTATTAAATTCACAGTAATGTCATATTTGGAATAATAGTCAAATTGTATTGTGCATATGAAGTGTCATGGATAATAGATCCAATTCATAGGCATTTATCTACACACATAGTAACTGCAATAAGCTAAAAGTCAGATGATGGGATATTTGAATTTTTTCCCCCAGGTTTTCAGAGGGTTAAGGTGCTGTCTGGTTTCCAGTATTTTCAATTGTGCTTCACTTCTCACAACATTTATTATTGATGTACAGAAGTTTGTAAAGCTTGGGTAGATAGTCATTAAAGATAAATATGCAAATAAGTAAATGATAATCAAATATAACACTTAGGTCTGGGACAAGTCACTCAGAAGTGTTAACTTCCTCTGTGATGTGGTGTGCTGTCACGAGAGTCTGTGATAATGTGAAATGCGGAAGGATGTTGTTTGGATTTATTACCCCGTGAAGGTGCAGTGATGGAGGGAAATAAAGAAGTTTCTGAGAAAAAGTAAAAATGTTGTACTTTATCAAGTTTACAAGAAGGTTCTAATGATTTCTGCTGAATTTCCTTGTTATAAAATAAATGACACATCTGATGAGCATGTTCGGAGCAGTTTTGTTTTATTTGACTGTGACAGGCTGGAGAGAGAACAGACGCACAACGCAGCACAACAGAGCAGTACACAAACTCACTCCACCACGTACACACAAACACAGTTGGCAGAGACAGAATGGTTTTATTAATATGAAGAGCTGAAGAATGTTTGGACCGCTAAGACTGAAAACCAGCACACTAAAGCTGAGCATTCTATGAAAAACGCTCTTCCTCGGTGGGGTGTGTGTGTGAGTGTGTGTGAATTCATCCACAACAAAAGGAAATAAACTGTCATCGGTCTTAATTACTTATTGCTCGCAGCTGCAACTGAGCACCAACGTTGGCACTCATCCTTTACAGGACACAAACAAGGGAAAGAAATAGAGAACAAAAAAAACCTGCCAAGTGCCTCTCAGATAAGATCTTACCTGTCATCCAATCAGCCATTAATCTTTTGAAACAACCGCTGTTTTACTGGTTTACTTTTTTGCTCTGAGGCAGTAATATCGAGGACATTTTACTATGTAAATCCTGATGTTTGCGGTTCAGTTTTGCCGTTTTTCTAATAATAGAGCTACACATCTTAGGGCTAAATCACAGGCTCCTTAACACTCACTGAACCTCATTTGTCCTTCATTTACGCAGCACTTTCTGAGTATTAGGGTAGAGTTCAGCGGATAGTTGGTTACAGTCTGTTTGACATAATGTTTCCTCCACTTGTGCGTGTGTGTTTTGCACTTGAACTGTCAAAATAAGCCACAACAGTAAAATAAATATGCGTGACACTTATCTCACAGTCGGCTGTTGGATCTGGAGGCTATAGTGCATTACAGCGTCAATAACTGTTCCCATAAGTTGTGAATGCGATAACATGGAATGCATATATGTTTGATTTTGTCCACACTGCTTATACCTGCGAGGTGTCCAGTGTCTAAAGCTGAAAGCTGACACAGCTGTTTCACAGTAACCACACTGTTTCTCCACACTATCTACAGTTTCACTGCCTGGATTTCCCCCAGTCCGACTCCTGCCACTTCCCTCTATCAATGTTTTTCTCTGTCTATGTCTTTCTCATGCCGTATTTGTCTTCCTCTCTTTCTTTTTGTGTATTATCTTTATTTATAGTGCTGATACTTGTTATAATTGAATATACTGGTGGAATTCCCTCTGGCTTTCTGATTTATTTTCCTCAGTCAGATCCCGCTATTATCAACCTAAGACATAAAAAAAAATTGGTCTGTGCTGGTATTTTGGTTAAAATTAATGTCAGCTGATACTTGCCGACATCAGCCAAAATCTTTACCAGCATGTAAGCTGTTATTTCACTGATGGAGAGGATCCAAGTTTGTTTTTGTTGATCCGATTTGAATACATGCTCATTTGAAGAAAATGTAATGTGGAGCTGAAACACTTTAAAACAGTCAAGTGAACATATATTTATAAATATATAGCCTATATATGTGATGTAGATGTATTTGTTTTCTTTGCATAAAATATGGGATAAATAACAACAAAAAATAAACAAACAAAAAATATCCCTGCAACTTCCAGCAACCACATTTTACTCTCAAGGCATCTCATTATACAACATCTACAACATTTATGTATGATATACTATTAAAGCTATACTGTATGATGTGGCATTTTTACACTTTTCTTTTGTCATCTTAAAATGCTCCTAATAAGCATGTGTTAAACTAAAATGTAAACGAAATCCACCAGGTATTGAAACTCAAAAATGTTTAATTCTCATGTATTTCTGATAAAAGTCTGACCAATCATTTTATTCGGTCCGAATAAAATAATTGGCCGAACCTGGCTAAGCCTCCTGTCAATCATCCATTACGGCCGTCCAGCATCAGATCCATTATCGCTGTCTCCGCATCCGATATGTGTCCCTCTGAATCTGACGCATCACTCGCGCTGCCTCTCCTGTCACTGACCACAGTCTTTCTAGGATGTGTGTGTATAGAACTCAAATGCACATGTGGAAGGGAATAAACGGATTTATTAACAGAAACAACAACTAAGGAGAACAAACAGGAGTCCGATGAATGAAGGATGGAGATAAAAGTCTGGAAGTCAGCTGTACTGGACTGAACAGGTCTGCATAAAGCTCAGCTTTTATGACGGTGGGACTCATACAGGTACATGTACATAGTGTCACACAGTATAGGATTATGTAGGATGATAAATGTATGGACTATGAAACCTCAAATGTCCACGGAAAAATTTGCGGAGGCCACGCGTTCACAGTGCGCGCGCCCGTCGCCTGGGCATCTCATCTCCGTGGTGCAGTGAAGACACTGACCCAGTACCGCACAGACCACACCCTTAAATACAGGGTCTACTAATGGAACAGGGGCCGCGGGCCCGCGGCAGGTGGATGATGCATCTGATTACTGAGGGAGGGGTCTGCGGACACACCGAAGTGGACCGGACCTGCCCCTCCGCTTCCTCCGCGCGCATCAGGTGAGAGGAGGCGAGCATCAGAGCTCAGGCAAGGGGAAGTGGGCGGGGCTTTAGAGGGAGGCGGGTTGTTCATGTTCAAACTTTTACTAAGTGCTGTGAGAAATGCCACATCGGTAGGTATAGCTTTAACTTTAGGCTGAAGAGTGATGAAAATGAAACTAAATACATGTCTTGTTTTGCACATAAACATTTGACAGTGTACACACATGTACAAGAATCTCTGCTTCTGTAAACACCTGTTAGACTGTCAGACAGTAAAAGGCAGCAGTCTCTGACCCAACAAGAGCTACAGCCAACTCCACAAGAAGCTTATTGATTAATGTTAGGATGGGGTTAATAGTCACATTACTGTTTTTTTTCTTTTCCTGCTAACTGAATTATCACTTTGTTTTCACAGCTGAAAAGCTCTTCTAAATATGTCTTGTCTTTAGAAAACCATAAATGTTACCTTCCCAGAGAAAACTGACAACAGATAATCAGTAAGTTATTGAACTGAACAGAAACTGGTCTGTTTTAGCTTAAACTCTGCTGAGTTCTCCACTGTGTGAAAATGGACATGCAAATTGTCATACCACATGTCCAACAGTATAAAATAACTGTAGATATGGTTACTCCATGGAGCAATGTTATCAGGTTAAAGCAGAGCAACCCACAAGCAGGAGTGAAAGTTAATAATGCTGCTAACAAGGACACATTGTCTTTGTGATGATACTTGTATAAATTAATACATTTGGCATTTTTGGTCAGGTTTATTCAGGGTTGCAAACATGCTCTGATTTCTCATCTAATCTCAGCTCAACTGCAAAATTCATGTTTTGTGCCTGCAAGGCCATGATTTTAATTGATGGTAATGTAACTAAGACTTAAAATTCAGAGTGGTTCACTTTATTAACTTATGATTAAACGGTAGACCTGCGTTTATAGTCTGCACCTAAATAATGCACCTGTGCTGAGCATATGCATTTGCATATACCTTGCAACTGTATTAGCAGAAGGGTTTGTTTACATTAAATACACTGTGATGTAAATAAGTAAAAGATTAGTGTTGGATAAATTTAAAACACAGTCTTTGAATGTCTCACAGGATTTGTATGAAGTTGTGAAAAGCAAAAGCTGCATTCAGTGAGGTTTGTGTAATTGTTCAGACTAAGCTGATATGTATTTGTAAAACACTGTTGACATGGCGATCCATACATGCTGTTGTTTGGCTCCTATTTTGCACAATAAAGTGTCGTAAGAATCATCTTGTGCTGCTCTCTCTAAAGTGAGTACATGTGGCTGGATTCTGGTATGTGTCACTGACACTGAAGTGACGAGCTGTTTACATGGCCCACAGTGCAGCGTCATACGTAACTGCCTTGAGGACATACCCAAAACTCACCCTGACATGTACCTCTATAAATCTGCTTAATGCATTGGAACAGGAGTGCTATAGCATCAGCGACTTTTTTAAAGGTGAAAAAAAGTGTGTTTGAAGCCGTACATGTCCAAAGGAGATGAACAGTGTAATTTAATGATGTTTAGCTCCAATTTTTGCAGCAGTCCACTAGGGCAATACACAGCTGAACTGGGTGTTTTTCTCTTGTGGCAGAACAGTGGAATGTTCTTGATTGGTCAAGTTAGGATGCCTGACCTCAGTCCAACTGAACAAGCAGAAGGACTGAAAAACAAGTGGAAACTGTAGATGTTTGGCAGAACATCACTGTGAGGGATTATCACATTTCTGAGAGATTTAAAAGGATGCATTATACGGTCTACAGATAAACTTTACATCATGTCATTATTCCACAAGTGTTTCCTTATCAACAAAAATTTAATAATGCAAAAAATGTCATGGTACAAAGTTTACTCCCATCCAGGTATTCCTTTATCTCGTGTAATGCAAAAAACCCCAAAACAAAGCAAAAAACAAACAAGCAAAAAAAAACCCTTAGAAGGGATTTCAGTGATAGATAAGGTAAGATAGAGGCTTGTTTTCCTTTCTCTTCCTTCCCTCAGCTGAATGGGGGCCAGGGGCTACAGGGAGGTGAGGTATTTTAATTCACCTTAGCCAGGAAAGGAAATTGTTTGCACAAGTGTGAAGCAAACAACTGACTCAACCTTTGTGACAATCTAGCTATTACCTTATAGTGCTTACCTTGTAGAGAATCATGACCAGAGGCCGACTTATGTCCTGTGTGATATATAAATCTGCACTCATACAGTGCTAGAACTAATCCTGGTAGTTCCATGTGGTCATTGAGATGACTGTTGCATATCACTGCTCATTCTGAAGGTTGTGTTTATCCAAATGAAAGCCTCTGAAAACTCACTACTGCTTAGTTTTATATTTCTTTCCTAGCAAGTTGCTCTGTTTGCAACTTTGACTGGATTCACCATCAGTTACATAACACTCATTCCACAAATACCTTCAACTTGGATTTTTTTGAGATAAGAGTGTAGTGCTTTATCTTATGTGTCTAGGGGTTACATATGGTGAACGCAGATGTTCACATGTTATTACAAGTTAAGTTTGTTTGGTTCAGTGTGACCATCTAATAATGATTTTGAAGATTGGTATATTTAAGCACCTCTAGAAAATGCAGTGACCTGTTGCTTCAGGTAGATGAAGTAGAGGGAGAACATCTGACTGAAATGATTCTTACGCAAAGTGAGGTGTAGTAAAGATTAAACAAACAAGATACCACACTGTGTTATGAAGATTTACAGGTGATACCACTGCAGTTTTTATTTATATATTGTTATGTCCCTGGCCTAGGGGAACCTGAGCATAACATATTTATGTTCCCCATGGTAGCAATTTATTTATAGCTCAGTAGAGAGAAATTGTGCCCAAAATAACAAACAAAATGATGTCACAGCCCTATCCTTATCTAATCATCAAAAACAAAATGACAAACAAAAGACAACCAGGATGACCTAACTCCGAGCCAAAGAACAGGAGAAAAAGTGTGAAAAAACAAAAAGGGCTTCTCCTTTCTACTTTCTGTGACCTTTTACACTACTTAATCAGATTTTTTGAGATTTACAAAATTCTCTAATTGCACAGAACTCTCATAGCACACAAACACCGTGATCACCAGGGCTCCGTCATGGAGATGAGATGAGCAGAAGGGGCAGAGAATCAGTATCAGCTAGCTTCTATCCTCACTCCCAGCCAATCAGCATCAGCTTCTGCCAGTCACACGCGTACACACGCACGCACACACACACACCTACACACCTGCACACACCTACACACCTGCACACACCTGCAGCTGATCAACAAATCACAGTAATGGTGGAACTGAAGAGAGGGAGAGAGAGCTGTCAACAAAATACATACAAAACAGAAATGCATGACCCATTTGGACCACATGGGTCATCACAATGTATAATTTTTTTTTTCTTTTTTTCTCGTGTAGTTTTCATATGGACTTTGGAATTTGTATCTCTCCTTCTATGGCTGCAATACTGTGTAGTACAAAACAAGCGAGCACACAAGCATGTGTAAATCATTCTTTTTGGACTTTTAGTGCTGAGTTCAAATTTCCTCAAACTGTGTTAGTGAGGTGGACTGTTAACACTGGGCCATGTTGACACTAGCTGGGTTTCCATTACCCTACAAATGTGCAAAATGTAAATTGTGCAATAGAAAACTGATATGGAAACACAGAAATGTTACAAAAACTGTCAAAGATCACAAAAAAAGTTTTTACGCTCCCATGAGGTGGTTTTTGAGACGTTTCAATGTAGAAGTATTGCGCAAAAGTGTAATGGAAACACATTGTGCGCATTTTCACTAGTCACGGGCATGTCAAGCCCGGTACTGCGAGAGGTTCAATAACATAACATAACAGTTCATGAAATGTTGCCTAGATCATTTAGAAATTCTGGATCCCCAACTCATTGGTGAATTCTGTACAATTCTCTCCCAGAAATCCATTATGTGTGGCCACTGCCATAAATAAGGACTTTGCCTTGGGATGATCAGACACACCTGCGGAGACCCCCTCCTGCTTCTCTGTGAGAACTACAACATATCACAAGATGGGTAGATAGGACTTTAGTAGAATCACGCATTAGAAGCCAAACACTCTTCAATGGAAATACATACAAGTAGCAATTATACTTGGTCAGAATTGTAGAAATAGTGCTTTTATTTTACAGAAAACTGTAATGGAAACCCAGCTATTGATGGATCCACTGCATAATTGATTTCTAACTATCCTTTAACAGTAAATGCCACCCTGTCTGTTGTTTGTGTAGTTACCACATGTGCCATAAAATTAAATGTTTCAACAAAAAGCCAAGGTAGATTTCTGAATTTATCTGTGGAGCCTATGTCATAGTGTTGTTGGTTTGAAAATGCACACATAATTATATATTCAGTGGAAAACGGCGTATGAGTGTAAATGCATGTATAAACAGACAGCTGATGAAACCAGGAGAAAGTGGTTTTGTTTTTTCCAAAGATGTACTGTATGTTAGTTTACCCAGAGAGAGAGGAAAACCAAGCAACAAATAACAGCTACAACAAGACTAAACAGAGGTAATGATTTGTACTCATTCATCCTCCACCCACTCCACTTTCTTCTCTTGTTTCTCCCCACTCTCCATATGGTGTTGGTTGGTTGCGGTTTATGTATCGTACAGTTGTGTATGTGTGTGGTGTATCAGTGAAGCCCTCACGCCTGGCTGGGAAACGCACACAGACACACATGAATCCATTAACACATGCATGTACACTGGGCCTGGCTCGGTCCTCTTCTTATTCCACTTGTTTACAGCACTGCTGGTGACCACAGAGTCAAAGCCGTCACTCACAATCACATTGTGCTTTCATATGTGGGGATTCAGACCGCTAGTTTAAGCAACAGCTCCCATGTTTGACAGACGTGTACTTTATGGTTATGGCTTGATTCTAAACTGCGGTCAGCACAGTTGCTTGTACTTGGAATTACGCGTTTGTGTTTTCGTACTGAAAATGTGAAAGTTTTGGTCCGTGGAGGTGACTTTAAGGGTGTGTCATCATTTGTAAATGTGACCGTATTTTCCCCTCTTCTCTTTTGTTTTTCTTTCAAGTACAGTAAAAGTGCCAAGAAAAAAAAATCACAAACACAGAGGACAGCTTTTATGACATCTTTCCAGAGGATTACACTAATTCTGTCAATACATGCAAATAATTGGTGTAAAATGCAGTTTGTCATGTTTTCATGGTCATCAGATATGACTCATTTGAACAGGGAAACACTGTCATTTTATATAACACTGGTTCACCAGTCAATTCTGTGTAGTTTGACAAATGACAGTGGATGGAGAGATTTATGTTCAGCTATTGATATCTTTACTGAAAAAGTCACTATTTCATCAGTATTTTCTCTTTTCATATAGTAACCTTTGAATTTACTCTAGGGCGACACGGTGGTGCAGTGGATAGCACTCGTGCCCCACAGCAAGAAGATCCTGGGTTCGATTCCAACACCAGTCGACAAGGGGTGGGACCTTTCTGTGTGGAGTTTGCATGTTCTCCCCATGTTTGCGTGGGTTCTCTCCGGGTACTCCGGCTTCCTCCCACCATCCAAAGACATGCGCTGATAAGTTAATTGGTTAATCTAAATTGCCCATAGGTGTGAGAGTGACTGTTTGTCTCTATGTATCAGCCCTGCAATGAACTGGTGAAATGTCCAGGGTGTACCCCGCCTTCGCACATTAGTAGCTGGGATAGGCTCCAAGCGACCCCCGTGATCCTAGTGAGGATAAAGTGGGTTCAGAAAATGGTTTAACGATAAACCGCGGTAAAATTGCAAACGGTTAGTATTACCGTTTAAATACTAATTATCGTGATAACGGTGTTTGATTAATGCACTTTTAGGGGAAAAAAACTGAAGATCTGAAGGAAGTAAAGATCTGCTTTTATGTCAAATATTTGAGTATAGTTTTAATGTATTACAATTTTAATTGTATATACCTAATATTTGGAACCAATATTCACTTTTAAAGTCTTTGAAAAGGTTCGTTACACATCTGTGTAATTTATGCAATAAAGTATATATATTTTTCAAATCAGGTTTTGTATTTTTTGTGTGTTTTCTGGCCTTTTGTGTTTTTATAGAGGGTTAAAGTGAAAAGATAATAGGCAGATGATATAAGTGAAGTTGTGCTGAAAAAAACAGATCCCAAACTTGGGTACAGTAAACATTTGTTTATATAGTATATAAAGGCAAAATCAAAAGGACTGAAAAACGGACAAAATAGGCTCAGACCACTAAGGGTTAATATTTGAATGTTTCTGCAACAGAAGGTACATTGTGCCAATTATTTTATTTTTTAAATTTATTTTTAAATACAACTTTATTAAATTATTTCAGAGTGTGTATCAGTACTTTTTTGAAGATTTTGAGCACAGTTTCAATAATACCACGATAATAATGATAACCGTGATAATTTTGGTCACAATAATCGTGATATGAAATTTTCATATCGTTACATCCCTAGTAGCTGGGATAGGCTCCAAGCGACCCCCGTGACCCTAGTGAGGATAAAGCGGGTTCAGAAAATGAATGAATGAATTTACTCTGAGGTTTAATGAAGATCTACATGATCTGTGAATTAAATATAGGAAAACACTTGATTTACACTTAGAAATGCAAAATACAGAGGGTAATATTATAATAAATGGCTTTAGATCACTTAAAGGTTAAACGGAGAAAAAATCAACTAGCACAATAGTAGCACTTGGTCTTAATGGGTTGCAATTCCTGTTGAATATAGTGTGATTGAAACCAAACGAGGTTTCATCTCAAGATCTTTACAAAAACATGCTCTCATGCAAGGATACTTGTAGAGCTGAAAAGATTAAATAATTAATTGACTCAAATTGATAAAAAATATTTGATTTAAAACTTCCTGAATTGAAGCGTTGTTTCTTTAATTTTGCTGCTGCTAAACATTGGTTCCACTATTGTATTTCACACAGACGCTTATGGTGACGCACATGACGCTAGGATCAACACAAAGTCGAATGTTAGTTCCATGTTAAGTTGTTAGTAAATTAATAAGTGGGATCCAAATGTTTTGAAGACTGACTTGTTTTTTATATGTTTATATCCATAGATATTTATATATATACTTTTGTACTGTTGTTATTATTGTTTTATTTCTATATAGATTTTGTTAATGTATCCTTTTACTTTTGTACTTATTGGGGCTGTTTCAGCTGGCTCTGGAATAAAGGACAAGTTGTTTGTCATTTGCAGACATGTCTTTTTCACATTTTGGCCATTTATTTATTTATTTATTTATTTTTTGCCTATTCAAATAATTGTTTAATCAAATTAAATGGAAGAAAATAATCGATTACAAAATTAATGGATAACTACAACTCAAGATAATTGTAGTTTTCTAGGGAAGCCTGATATGTTTTTAGACAAATGTGTCTTACACTTAGAACATTTTACAGTAAAGAAATATAATTGTCTGTGGCAGTTTATAGGCAGTCAAAATGACACTATTAAAGGATGGATGTGGCGCCACACACTAACTTTTCCTTCTGCTCATGCTTCACTGATCATGTTAACCCTTGTCAGAAAATCTGAATGATGTTTCGGTGTTAAAAAAAACCCCCTGCAAATCATGTATCTGAGCAGAGGAAATTTCACTGCTCCATGCCTGTTGTAGTGGAAGCGATTCTCCGCAAAGCACAAACATCCCAGGAAACTGAGAGACAGTTGAGTAAGAGGCAAAGAGGAGTTATCAAAGCCGCCGAGGCCGGAGACATGTTTCTCTGAGGCTTTCTCTGCATGAGGCCTCTCACACATACATACTGTTGGAAATAAACACACATGCAGCGACCTCCCACTGATTGCAATCTGCAGGAACTCCTTTAATCTAAGCGATAAACAGGCCTGTCACAAACAGTCTGTACAAGCATGTACACGCTGAAATACACAAGGGCGACAAATTAAAGGAAGAAGGGTCTTAACAAGGTGTTGACGCTGTTAGGACTACTTCCATACTCCATGTCATCGATTCTTCAAGATTTGTACAAAAGGGAGCAAACGCTGTCCCTTGAGAAGCTGTTGCGTCATGTGGCATTTTGAAGATGATGGTGCCGATCCAGGTATTATTATAGTTAACCTTGTCAATGTTTGCAACAACAAAGACAGTGCAAATCAACAAGTTTTGCATCCTGCAAATGAATCTCACAAAATCGTATTTACAATTAATCACATGAAAGCTCCAGTGTGTAAGGTTTAGGAGGGTCTGACTGCACAAGTGGAATATAATATTCAAAATGATGTTTTCATTTCTGTATCATCAACGTAAGTTGGAATTATTGCATTTTTGGCACTACAGAATGAGATGTTTATATTTATCCACAGAAGCTGCTACTTTGTGTTGCTATTTCTATTGTAGCTCTAAAGAGACTTCCTTTTTTATTTGTTTTATAGTCCATTGTAATCAGAATTTGGATGAGTTGCTGTCTAGCCTAGGACAGACTAATCAAACACTGTCCCAAACGAGGGCTTTCATGTATTTCTGTGGCCACTGTAAGTCAGGCTGTGGTGAAGGGTATTTATTTGCAACATCACACCTACATATCTATTTTTATTTCACAGATTAACACAGGTGAATACAGATGAACCTGACATTGTTTCATGCTGTTATGGAAAAATGAAGCCACTTTTTCAATCTTAAACTTTAAGACATGGAGTACAGCGGTAGTTACGTCTCATGATCACATTGGTAAATAAATCTGTCTATCACTTGTTTATTTTTATTTTCTGCAGCCCAAAAATACAGACAAGAGGTAAGTGTAGGAGTCTAAATCCCTCTCAGACCATTTGAAGTACAATATGCTGAAAGGGAATTATGGAATTTTTGCACAGTGATCCCAATGAAATTGATTGAAATTTATATTCTCCTACAAGTAACCAGGTGTTTTATTATTATCTACTCTGACTCTGGAAACAAATGTTGGTAGAATATTGATTTGGTGACAATGAAGCACATCGTATATGATTCGCAGCATTTTGGTCAAATTATCCAGTAAATCCTGGGGTGATATGGATAGATTAACTCCGCTCAGGCTTTTCTGATAAGGACCTGAGGCTTTATGAACCACCAAATAGCCTACTGCTTCTGGTTTATTGTTCACTGCCTTTTCTTCCTAAACAAAGCACTTAAATGTATTAAAAAGTCAGATCTTTGCCTTAAGACCCTGTAAAGCAACCTTCATTCATTAGCTGTGTCTTTGTGGTATCTTAGGTGCTATTATACTGATGGATCTCTTGAGTCAGGATGCGCGCTGTGATGTGTTTTTATCCAGTTTCACTTCCTGTTGTTTGGTGTGAGGTTAGATAACTTGTTAGTGAAAGGAAAATGTCCACATTTAGTTACAAAAAACAACAGCTCTGCATGCACAGGGTCTTAAAGGAGTGGTATTTAGTTAGTTTTTTTTTTTTTTAATAGAATTATGCATTTTAAAACATTTCTCTGTAGTCTACATAAACTGTAAATGCTATGCTTGGGTCTGAATTCTTCATTAATTCAACTCCACAGTTTCATCTTCAACCCTATTTCTGAGTAATGACACCAGAAAGGTTGTTTTGAGCGCTGGCCCTTTAAATGCAAATGAGACACGTCACACCCCGCCCCCTCCAGGTTGTTTGCTGTGCTGCTCGGTCCCGTTCAACCAACAACTGAACATTTTAGGTAATTGGCTCGAAGTTTGGACATATTTTCAGTATGGACAACAACCACTGCTGCAGACAAGTTATGTTGTACTCGGAGAAATGTTCGTCGGAAGTCTTGACCTTATATGTGCAATTGTCGTGACACAACTAGTTATAGACATAACAAATTAAGCAGGAATTAAAACGAGTTGTAGAAATCCACTCAGTTTTTGCCAAAATGAATATAAAGATAGCTTTGCAGCACCTGTAGGGTTCAAATTCGCACTTTTTTGAACTATTAGGGTCCAAATATACAAATAAATGAACCAAAGACTAATAAAAGTGGGTTTTAGCAAAATATGACCCCTCTAACATGGATTTCATATGGAGACTCTGTTCTGAGTTTGTGAGTTAGAAATGTCTCGGTTAGTTGTTGCAGCATATTTCAAGATTTTTTTACTTACTGAGATGCCATTATTACTTGCATCAGAAGAGAAGCCTTTGAATCGTCGCCTTTACCCTATTATTATCCTTGTTTCAAGATTGCTGCACATCCCAATTTAAGTTCTCTGTAATAATATGACAAATTGGAAGTGTCATCCTCGCTGTTTTTCCTGTTTCTTCATGTAATTTTGAAAAACTAAAAAAAAAAAATGCATCAAAAACATGAAGAAAACAAAACAAAAAAACAGTGACCCTGTGTTTATTCCATGAACTTTTTCCATTGATTCCTGGAACTGAGGGATACGTGTGTTGAACACTAGATTGCCGTCGATGTTCCCGTATGCTGTGTTTTTATGAACAGGATGTGCCAGAGCTGCTAACTAGAAAAAGAGGAAGGGAGAGAGTGAGAGATGGAGCGAGAGATGAGTCATTTTCTCTGTCAGACCCTGTTGTTTTCCACCAAGCCCTGTTATTTTCACTCATAAATGGATGCCAGGTAGTGGGTGGAAAAATAGTCTCTATTTTTTTGTGTTGTTGATACATTTGGGGTAATTTTATAATGAGGGCAGACTGTGGTTAAACTTGAAACATTTGCACGGATATGTCCCAATGTAACCCTCTCCAAAGACTGAAATTACTTAAGAAACAAATTAAATTAACTGTTAAATGGAAGTGGGTGACATTAAGCTGTGCATTCAACCTGACAACAAATCCAATACTCATTTCTTGATGCTTTTCAATGCATGACACCCTAAGTTTTCTCAATGACGGCACATCCTTACCTGTGTCTCAGTCTGCCCCGAGACACAGACCAGGAATCCCGGGAAGAGGATCACCAAGAGGCGCTCCGCTTCGCCCTGGACCAGCTGTCACTTTAGTTTTTGATTTTTCATTATAGTTTAGTTTTATTTAGTTTTGACTTTTTTCTTCTCTAATTCACTTAGTTTTAATTAGTTTTTAGAGCAGGTTTGCTAGTTTTTATTAGTTTTCATTATTTTCTAAATGCTTAGTTTTAGTTTAGTTTTAGTTTTTTTTATATCTTTTCTCTTCTTCTCTGTTGTATTCACATAAATCCCAGACAGGACTCTGCTGCTTTCTCCCAACTTTAGTCTCCATGTTTCCAGGTAGAGTGGGGACCAGAAGATGACTGTAAACGACAAGTGACGGACCGTTAAATATCATATGATGCCAGCAGATAAAATTGCTGGAGGGAAATAAATCAATTTCATATCAATCTGACATTGGCAAAGACGAAAACGAAGGGAATTTTATCCACAATTTTTATATGTTTTAGTTAGTTTTGTGAGCACACAATACAGTTTCAGTTAGTTATTTTTTTCTTTTAATTATAGTTTTTACTTATTTCAGTAAACAAAAACGTTTTTACAATTCTAGTTTTTGTCATTTCATTAGTTTTTGTTAACGATGATAACCTTGATCCTTACTCTTTCACACATTGATAATGCCAATCTGAACTTTTTATTTAGAAAATACTTTCAAAAGTCAGAGCTTAATTGATGCATGTTTTTCAGTTTCAGTATCAGGCAGCCTTTCCACCTCTTTAGTGAACACTGAACCAAAGTACCTCCTCTGTTGTCAGTGTGTTCTTTGACACTGACACATTGAATAGAGAAAATATGTATTATCAGTATCCCAGCAATATGTATTAAAAGCTGAAAGAATGGAGCCTGAATGGAAGCTCAGTGTCAGAGTGTGAAGGTGGCTTTTCAAGAGGCCATTTACTCTGGTAAGCTGTCTAAGAGAGTTTCTCTTTTTATCTCGGTGGCTAATCTGTGGTGTGCCGGTGCTGTAACCACGTCTTCTATGATTATGTGCTGGACTTTAACAGTAGGAGCCACTGTGGAAGAGGCCAGTCATCTTTAATCTGTATTACTACGTTCCTCATAGTAGTAATGGAGCACCTGTAAAATACACACATTTAAACAGATAACAAAAACCCTGCCAGACAAGTATTAATTTATCTATCTGTGATACAGATGATATAATTATAAATTACCTAGAAACTTATTTAGTGATCTCAGAACCTCAACATCATACCAGCAGCCAATTCTGTTTTCCGTAATTCTCATCCATCACATGATAGTCACATAGTCAAACACATCTCAAACAGCTTATATTACATAACTCTGTTTAATATTTCTACTGTTACCTGGTATGAAAGATGTTCTGTGAATTTAAACAGGCTGCTGTCTGTTTTGCAACCAGGACATTAAATTACAAGGTCAGAGCTTATTGTTTTTGTAGTCAACCAGCCAAACAAGTCACCTTTTAAATAAACATTTCCTTTTGAAGAGAACAAATTCCTCTTTTTAAATATATATTTTAATGTTAAAATGAAGACTTTTCTATCTCTTTATTTTTATTCTTTTTGTCCCTCAGCCTGCTTTAGGTGACAAAATTTTGTGTGGAGTGGTCAGTTGTGATAATCTTGCTTGGGTTGGAGGCATTAAAAATTGAGGTCTATGTGGTTACACCTGAAGAGTATCATCAGGAAAGTGAAAGTGACACTTAACTCAGACCTTGTCTTCCCAGGACAAAGGCAGTGCTGTTGCGTTTGTTTCAGAGAAGGCAAAACAAATCATATTAAACTCACATACAAAATATATTAAGTATGCTATATTTAGCGGTGTCATCATATTTATAACAGGGTTCCCACAGTGTCTTAAAAAGTCTTTAGTCTTAAGTGTTGAATTTCCAAATCTGGATTTAATACCTTAAAAAGTCTTTAAAATGTATTAAATTTGATATGGTAGGTCTTAACAACCAAAAGCATCTACTGATCTAAACTGTTTAATACCTGTTGATCATGTAAATAATTGGTGTAAAGTGCAGTTTTTCATCTTTTCATGGTCATCAGATATGACCCATTTGGACGTTCAGAGGCTCTGTAGTGAACGTGGAAACCCCATCATCTTCTACAACATTGAATTAACAGTAAAACCCATGGAGTTGGATCAATGACAGTGGATGGACACTATATTTAGTTAATCATATATGCTGCTTTAAAAGTTACTTTTTCATCAGTTTTCTCTGTTTTGATATAATACCCTTTGAATTTACTCTGAGCTTTAATGAACACCTACATGATCAGTACATTAAATATGGGAAAATACCTGATTTGTATTTAAAAAATGCAAAATACAGAACTTAATATTAGAATAAATGGTGTTAAATCCGTTAAGAAAGGTCAAAAATAGAGGAAAAAATCATTTGGGAAGTGCCACAAAAGTAGCGCTGGGTCTTTATGGGTTAAATTTAACTCTTAAATTGAACATGTAGGAACCCTGTATAAATATCTGATCTGCTGCTGCCTAGTTTCACCATTCAAATCTGAAATTCCAGGGGAAAACAGCTGGATTTCAGACACATCATATTGACAAAGTCAGGCTCTTCTCCTTCAGTAAAAGACCCTTGTGCTTTGCTGAGTGCAGGCCCTTCTCTTTCACAGATCCTCTTCTTTTAACAGCTTGCCAAGCCACATTAGGAAATGTGAAAGAGCCTTTTTTAAGGATCCATCACTTCAGTTTCATATATCCTCACCTCTGCCATGACCCACCCTGAACCATCTCCGCTGTCTCCATCACCTGGCCTTTGATGCAGCACATTCACAGTTAACTTTTATCTACAGTGTGTGTGTTAACTTGTTGATGTATTTTCTTGTTGAACTGAGTGTTTAACCATCGGTTGTAAAGCTCGCTGAGAGCACGCTAGTAAATATACTCTAAATTCCAATGAATTTAAATGGAAACTTTCAGTATGTGTGTGTGTTGGGGGAGTATATTGATTTACACTGCATACTTGGCAGTCTAGACAAATTGGGAGGACCCCCCCCCTTTCCCTCCGCTCTCCCTTCACAATTCTGCCGGTGGAAACTAAACCGATACTTGGCTTAATGCTGCCATTATAACTATTATTACCTGATCAACAAAGATGCTGGCAGCCGTACACAGCAGGTCATCATCATCAGGCGTCTAGAAAGACTTGAAGAAAACAAGGTTGTTTGAGGTGTATGTAGGAGTGGAAATTTCAGTACTTGAAATAAGGACATGGATGCCCTGGTCTAACAGGGTTCTCCAAGGTTTTCAGAAAGCTTAACTACCATTTATATATAATACATAGTGCCTGAACTATAATTTTGGATTATTATTTTGTGCTGGACCCAAATGATTAACTGTTCAGATACTCATTCAGTAGGTAGACATTCAGTTTTGATGTTCAGATTTTCCTCTGATCTTACTTAGCTTAATTTTCATTTCAGAATAATCGTAGAAATTCCATCAGTAAAAAATAGCTTCACTGTAAACATGATCCTGTTCTCCAAACATTTGCTTGAATTGTTTACCAATGTGATTCTGAAATTTTTTGCACCAAGCAGCAAGAAATGTTGGTGTGAATTTGCTTTAGGTAAAATTGCACATCCTGCACTTTGACTTTTACACACAGTCTGATGATGATACTGGAAGGATATATTGTACAGCTACTCAGCCAAACCATATACAAACTTTGATGCTATATTCTGAAGCACATTGGATGTTTTTTTTTTTTTTTTTTTGGTTGAATATGACCCTGCCATAGTAATCATGATATTTTAATTGTCTAAAAAGAGAATATTTTGATTTCCATGCTATATGTGAGCACCTTGTATAAACATTTTAAAAGTCCAGGAATGGCTCCTACAAAGTATTTCTTTCATATTTGTTTTAATCCCCTACCTCTAAAATGGTTGCAGCTTCATGTTAATGCATGACATAACCCAAAGAGACATAAGACTTGGCTTTGTGTCGCTGTGTATGACATTCTCCTCACTCCATGGCCGGCTCCCCTTAACACGTGGAAATAATACACAAAGGAATTCACCTCTCTGCCTCCAGAGAGGGTGAAGTCGGCTTCGGACTACAGTTGCATACCGGGAGGACTTATCCTGTACCTTTTGACTGTTACTGGCTCCTACAACGACCATTTTACTTCCACACACACACAAAGAACAGGCCGCTAAACTTAAGAAAGTACGGGGTTAGATTTCCCCCTAAAGCTGAACAACAGAAATGCTAAGAACCCTTCTTACAAGTTGTGATGAAATCGAACAAAGGTTCTGGACACCAACATTGTAATTCTTTTGCTCTTTTTTTTTTTTTTTTTTAAACCAAGTGTGGCTAGCATGCAAGTTAAACAAAGAAAGTTTCCCTAAGTTATTTTTTAACAATAGGAATTTAAAGTTTTTCATGTTACTGAGTTTAATGGTTAAATTGTTGAGGCTATCCAGGGAAAGTAGGCATAAAATGTCTGCACAATTGCTCTCTTTAAAGAAACTGGCTCTGTCGAATCTCTGCTGTCAGAAGATATGGTATAATTAATTTAATTGTCAGGCACATTTGCATCTATTGAAACTTTGCTTTTAAAAGACACAAGTGTACAAAAGACAAAGTTGCTGCATTTTGTGAGTGCTGTCTTCTTTGATCTGAGCACAGTCTCTGCTGGCACAAACCTTAAAGCAGTAATCTTTTAACCTTTTGATGTAACTGAAAGGAAAGCGGTGGACTTTAACTCCAGGTTTTATTTTGTTTGGAGGTGAAAGGCTGGTAAAACAAGAGAATGTTCTGTTGATCACCTGATGTCTCACTGAGCTAATCTGTTAGTTTTGGCCTCCTCTTTTTTTCTTTACTCAAACATTGACATTTTGGCAATTTTAACATCTATTTTTTTTTTTTTTTTTTTTTTTTTTGCCAGCAATGTAGCAGTGTTGAGTGTTGAAATCTTAAGAACTGTGCTTTTTGGACTCCGTCACAAGTTAATCCAGAGAATGAGATTTCCTGTCACAAAAGCATAATGTTGTATATCCCAGTGGGGAGAAAAGTAGCTCCTTAAAAAGCTATTCACTCAGTACTTGATGTCATCACTTAAAACACAAGTATCTTGACAGAAACACCGCTCTGAATCAAAGAATAATTTTTTTTCTCTGATTTTAGTTTTCACTGTTGTCTAGAATGCATTTCAGCTTTTTGGCTTTTCTCAACAGTTTCCAGACATTTCCCGTTTTCCAGCCATTTAATTTCTAAATTCAAAATAAGTTTTATTGCTCATTTATTAAAATACACATACTAGGCCTAAACCGTGACCTCCAGAATCATGACTCACCAGAAATGTCAGACTGCACTTTCGCACTCGGCATATATAGGATAATCCAGTCTGGCAGCTCTATGATGAGCTGTCCAAATATTAGCGTTCTATATGAAACACTAATATACAATTAAGGAGCTTGTCAAACAGGATGTTTGAACTTAAATGTACAAACATTAGTGAAGTATTAAGCTGTTTAACTAGAGTAAACTCAAAGTTTAGTTATTCTGCTCATATTTCGTTCACTAGAGCATCCTGATTAAATAGAATGATAAGAGTGTTTATATAGGTAGGCTGCACTTTTTACATATTAAACATTGCGTATTAAACATGCTATGAAAATAGCATGTATTGTCACTGACTTTCTGATGCTGATTGAGGCTTAGGCAATACTCAGAGCTCAAAGTTCATTGGCCTTCAGCGTTCTGATGTAATGTGACCCACACATTAATGGGGTTAGAATCTTTTCAGGTTGATTGGACTGAATTATCACAGTCATCCGATCTAAGCTTATTATATTTTCTTATACACTCTTATTTAACTTCTGTGGCTCCAGAGCGACTCGTAGAGATAGTCATCTTTTTTGGGGGGGACATATGATTCATCAGTTTTTGTGGTATTATACTTTTTATGATGATATGTTGATTATATTTGTTTTCTCAATACACGTAAAGACAAATAACAGCTTCTCAGACTTTGAAACCACCTTTTCTGTCATGGGAAGTATAATATTTTATTAGGACTGAGGAATGTGACCTATCATGACGGAGTTAAAATTTGGTGAATTGTCCCCAATTTAAAATTACTATTTCAGTGTTTTTGTCTTGTATTTTTCCCTAAAGTGGAAGTTGAAGAAAGCAGTTGGTTATTTGTGATTTTAAGGTTGTTGTTGTTTTTTTACTATGGACAGCAGTCCGAAATTTAAAGATGGCTCATTCAAAATATTTTGATAATCATTCATTATATTATACTCAAGTATAAGGATAAAATACAAGTAAAATAACATTGTGTAAGTGACAAAATACACAAAATAATCCTAAGTGATAAGAAAAAGGCTGCTATGCTAATTATAATTGCAATATAAAAACATTTAGATAATTATTGCTTTATCATCCTGGTCCATATCAAATGATAATTAAATAATCACAAAGGCAATAAATGTTCCCTGACCTTTCCAGACACATTGGATCTGTTTTTGTACCGTACTGTGTGTTGCTTTTTCTAGAAGTCATTAGCATTTGCTTCATCCATTGTTTTGTTTTTTTCCCAGTGCAGCGCAATCAATCTTTGCCCTCTGGCAACCACATCTATTGTTATTTGTATTATTCAGTCTATTGCTTTTCTAACCTTCTCCCACAGACTTTGTTACTTCAAACCTCCAAACACACACAGTGTCAGCTCAGTGCGTTTTGACAATGTATCTGCAGTATTTCTATTAAACTGATTTAACTGAACCAAAACTGTAGTATACTATACTATACTATACTATACTATACTAATATGTGTGTGTGTGTGTATATATGTGTATATATGTGTATATATATATATATATATATATATATATATATATATATATATATATATATATATATATATATATATATATATATATGTGCCTGTACCTCTTTGTCGTAACTGTCAGCTGTTGAAATGGTACACTAACATTGGCTTTGTAGTATTAAGTTATATCTACTTTGAGGACTATTTTCTACATATTTGGTGACGGTCTTAAACAGTTTTTGTTAGTTTTTGGTTTTCCACAGGATTCTTTGAATGTAACATAAAATCTTAGAATATCAGACTCATCCTTTTAAATGTGCCCAAACTATGCTTTGTTGCCTTTATAACAGTCATTGTGGTTTTCTGTTTAAATTTTTTTTTTAAATTTTTATTCATGTTAAAACTGAGAAAGGCTGCTTTTATAGTTCTAGTATTAAACAATGTTTACTCTTTGCTTTGTCCAGGTTAAGTCATATTGTTTTCATGTCAGTTGGATTTTTTTTTTCTTTTTTATCTCCACAGTTGATCAAAACAAGAGGAGTGAAGCATTTTATGACCTCTCACTATAAACTGCCTTCAGTAAAAGCAATGTGGTGTTGCCAACAGACAGCAGCTGTTAGCTTGTTTATTCCAGAAATGTAAAAAATGATCACAATGGATGCCTCTTCAATCACATCCATCAGCATCAAATAAAATAATTTTCTAATTTTGGGTTGTAAAATGTTTCCAAATGGTCTCTTAGAGTGTTTGTTTACCCAGAGGTTTCAACCTGTCTTTCCCCTCTCATCCATATAAGCTTACCCTTTTTGTTTTTGTTTACTCTCACTTCCCTTCACTCTCTCGTCCCCTTTCTGTTCTCCTTACCTCTAGATCCTGATTTGTCACAACCATTTACGTTTTTGATTGTACCCCTTCCCCTCAGTCTCTTTCCCATGTTGCTGCTTTCCGGGGTTATATTTGTGGAGTTTGCCCATGCACTGTTGACCCCAATTATCAGGTTAAACATTAACCTTCACATCTCACCTTGTTGGCTCTTTGCCCTGACTCTTCACACAGCACCCATATTGCTCGTTCTCTCTTGCTCTGCTGCAGTCGATAAGCAAAGGCACAAGAAAAATAGAAGCTTAGGGGAAGAGAGACACGGGAAGTTATTGGCGTAAGAGGAAAGGTGTGAATGCATTGTGAGGGAGCTTCGAGAAAGCATCAAAGAATATCGACGGAGCTTCAGAGTTAATACAGAGGAAGGAAGACGGAGGAAGAGCATGAAGTGGGATTTATATCCTCTGGACTCAGGGGTGTTTTGTCTGCAGGAGTGTCGGCTTTAGAGTATTTGGCTCTCAGGAGGGAAATGGAGGAAGATCTTTTGTAGTAGTTAAAGGTCAGTAGTGGCTTCTCATGCTGCTTTGTGTTTCCTTTACATCAGACACAGCATTTTGGTTAGTGCAGTTCTGCTAGACATGAAAAGGTGATTCTCATATTTACAAGGATCGACTGATGCTCAGCATTTATTTTTAAAAATATTTTAATATTTATTATCACTGTTTTTAACACAGTATCTGATGCAGTATTTCTGCTGGTAAGGTTAATCCTTGCCGCCACACCGTACATTTAATACAAAAAATCAATAATAGGCCTTCACATTAGGCAATGCTTTTTAGTCTTGAATATAAAATTTTAAGGTTTTATAACACGGAACAGTGGTTGCAGTGGTAGCATCTTCCATCGTTATTGGTTGGTTCTGCTGCCTGTCTCTTCCAGATCAACTGTCCATTTGCACATGTGTGACAGTAACTCTACTTGGACAAACTGAAATGCATATCCAGAGACATTCACAGTCATTCTGTACTGCAGATGACTATGTGATTGAGTGTATCATGACTCAATAATTAATACTATTTTCATTATTAAATGTTATTATTAAATTATTAAATGCTGTTGCAATGTAGTTATTTTTTTTCCTTAAAAATGCAGAACAGAAACCGACCAACCCTCGTGCACTCGTGGAATCACATCATCCTCATTGAGCTGTATAAGACGCAGCTGGATGAAACTAAAAATAAACCAAAATGTCATTTTTCATCACTATTTCCAGATTATTTTCCACAGTTTGAGGTTCGACTGACGTTCATGTAATGACGTTGTCAGAAGGCAGTTCACTTCTTTCAGTACCTTAGTCATTTTGCTGTATATTTTACTTGTTGTTTTTGCCCAGTCTGACCAAAATCAAACAGGAGAAGTCCAGTGTTAGTTTATAGTCCAGTGTCTGGTACCAACAAACTGCTTTTCTTCTTCATTAAGTATACTGTATGAACATAAATACATTGCTTTTAGGATTATACTATACTAGTAATATAAAATGATCAGAAAAAGACAGCTAAGCCCTTAATGGTAATTATGTATATGGCCGTTAGTCATCAGCAAAAGTGTTATTATATTGTGGTTCATATGTCAGGACAAATTTAACTTTAACTTTATTTACTTAAGCCTCTGAGAGCTGTTTTGTTCATGTATTTCTAGGGATGCACCAATGTATCGGCCAATATTTGCTGATATCAATACTGGCATCAAGATATAAGATATCTTTTCAGCAGTGGCAGATATTTATCTGTTGAGTTATAGTAATGTCTTTTTTCATTAATTTTTATGTAAGAAAACAGTTTATTCAAAGGCAATGTGATGAGGGGTGGAATGGCATTGAAATAATAACTATTTTTACCTATTTACCTATTTTACAGAATTTTTGTTTGTTTGTGTGTCTGTTGGCAAGATAACTCAAAAAGTTATGGAAGGATTTTGATGAAATTTTCAGGAAATGTTGATAAGGAACAAATTATTAAATTTTGGTGGTGATCAGGCTGATCAGCCTTTGGCAGAAGTCTGCGCTTTCTGAGTGCTTTTCTGGTTATATTTATAATGAAGATCTTTTTGTCGAGGAGAAAACAAATAAACAAACCAAATACCAGAAAGAAAAGAACCAAAAAGTAACACTGATATTGGCATCAGCTGTTAGCCAAAATTTCATTTAAAAATATTGATAGTGGTTAAGAATTTTGCAATTGATGCATCTCTGCTTATTTCTGTTGACTTAAAAAACAATGTATTTTTAATTTTTTAAATAAGAGATACAACTGTAACACCATGTTGTTGAAGTTCTCTTAATTGAAGCTATCCTTAAAGACATTATAGCAAAGTTTGGACTGTTTGTAAAACCATGTTTTGAATGTTTTTTAATAATGTATATCTGTTTTTAAATAGTGGTTTTATCCCAGGAGTGAAATTATACAGATGTTTTGTTTTAAATAAATGAGTAATAAAGCCGTTCTTCATGAGTAACGCATGACTCATGGCAAGATATGCCAACATATGAGTTTAGTACAGCCTATTAGGAAAACAATCATCATCTAATTTGGAGAGACAGACAGATTTAACTAAAACCAAAAGCAGATTAAACAGAAATGGAGACAATAGATGGCAGAAAAAACATGTGCCCTGTTGTGGCACATTAAAATGAATAAGATGGAGAATTTAAGACTTTAATGGTTATTTCTTTCAAGTTCAGAAGCTGTTTTTTTTTTTTGGTCCTGAGTCTGAGTTGAAGAAACCAGATGATGGTTACTTAAGGTTATAAATTATTTGCAAAGGACATAGGCTAAGGGACACAAGAAAATAAAGTGGCTAGAAAATGACCTTCAAGGATGAAACGAGACGTACAAGGACACAAACACACTTGTGGTGTCTGTATGATGTAAAAGCCTTTGTGAGAAAATGAGTGCAATCTCAGTTCAATTCAACAAGGTGAAAAATGTCATAAGAGAGCGTTTAATTGTATTTTTCAACTCGTCTATTATTATCAGAATTTGACAAAGTCAATCAACAACACACTGGCATAGACTAATATGGTTTGTAAGGTTTTTAGCTGAGAATAGAAACAAAAGACAAAACAAAAATGTATTTCATGATAACTGTAATTACGGCCCATCCCTGACTGTTGCCCATATTGCATAATGCTTTCCCTGGCTGCTTCGGACCCAGATCAAAGGTTTCCATCCTGTATTTTTAGTGTCGTTCAGTCTTCATCCTTAAATTGTGGTGAGATTTTGGTTTTGACCCTGGCACAAACAATTCACGCCATTTTCTGCCTCTTCTCAGACAGCTTCTTCTTCTTCTCTTATGTCAGTCCAAGAAACGGGGAAGTGGAAACTCAAACTGACTCAGAGGAGAATTAATGATCATGCTGTAAAATATTTAAGTTTAGAGGTTGTGTAATGGTTTGTATGTGATGGAGATGTTTCTCCAGTGGGTAGGCTCTATCTGATATTGCATCTGGACTGTACTAGAACTAGAAAAAAAAACTGAAGTTATGTCAGCATTTGTAGTGTCTAATAGTCCACTTATCTTATCTTATCTTATCTTATCTTATCTTATCTTATCTTATCTTATCTTATCTTATCTTATCTTATCTTATCTTATCTTATCTTATCAGAAAGAAGTGTCATTGTCATTGATCCAACTCCATAGGTTTTACTGGTGAATCTATGTTGTAGAAGATGACAGTGTTTCCATGTTCACTACGGAGCCTTTGAACATCCAAGTGGGTCGTATCTGATGACCACGAAAAACCATGCCAAACTACATTTTACCTGAAATGTTTCAATGTATTGGCAGGTTTAGTGGTTCAGAGGTTATTAAAGATCAATAGATTATTTTGGATGTACGTGGCTGTTTGGGTCTTTGAGGGTTAAGACTGAGAAAATGTTCTTGATTTATCACAGATGACACCAGTCTGATATGTTTTCTCCACCTCTCTCCAGATCCTAGTTTACGTCATCACTAGGGATGTAAACAATTAATCGACTCACGATTAATTGTCAATAAGAATTTGCTAGATTAAATTATTGTCGGTTAATTGGCCTTGTCCACCTGTCCACACCTGTCCGAAGGCTGCCGGTTTGTCCACGCTGCGACACCGCGGCTGGGATAGCCTGTCATTGAACTGGATCATGGCGTTGATGAGTTAGAATATCTTTGTGGACATGGTGGAGCCAAACACAGACCGGCCGTCTGTTTGTGAGAGCAGTACACCCCCAAATAAATACACGCACAAATGCATGGTCGATATCGGAGCGTTTTCCCTGGAGGTTCGTCTAGTCTACAGTCAGTGAGACATCCTCCAGGCTCCTTATTCGGGCCACAGGTATGTAATGCATTTGCGAAGCTCCCAGAGGTGGGGAAAAGATAAATGAGCCAACAGTTTCACTTTCACTTGTGCGGGGGCACTAACTGCACCGTACCCCCATAGTATTAGAAGTAGGATGGAAAGTGATGCACGCAAGCATGCGGTTACCAACCAACACGCAAGCATCCCCCGGCCGTGCTGCGCACATGCGAGTAACCCCCCCCCCCCCACACACACACACACGCAAAATGCACGCGCTTGCACCCCCCCATTACACACCACTACATCAACAGATGAATTCAACAGGAAACACTGACTGTATCCAATGGTTCAATAAATCAGTCATTAAGGAATATGACATGTTTTTTTCATGAAGTGTATAATCAATATTTGGCTTTTATTTTTATAGACCGTATTGAAAAAAGAAATTCAGGTTCTCAGGAAAATCGCTGCTTATCAATTAATTGTTAATTGATAAGGGCAACCAACTAACAATTAATGAATTAATTGATAATTTGCATCCCTAGTCACCACAGATCTGGTTTGAGTTATGGCTTGTAATTTATCTTATTTGTGGTACTCGGTAGTGATGTCTCAATTTGGATTTTTTTTGCTTCCAATCCAATTTTTTTTAGGATTAGTTCTGCCGATATCAACTTTTTACGATGAAATTTTGATTTAAATTTGTGGTCATTATTTGTTGGTTATTATGCTATTATTCTACTGGAGATCACGACTGGGCTGAATGTGGAACCTGAACTAAAACAAGTATGCCACCTTTGGCTCTTAGCTGTTAACTTTAGTATAATTTTTGCACTTTCCAAATTCATACTGTGGGCCAAATTAGAGCTGTGTCAGCCCGATCTTATGACTAAATCTGATCCAGTTTACTAAAAAATGCAAGATCCGCAGCCGATACCAATCTTTAGATCAGATTGGGACATCCCTAGTACTTCGTCCACCTATCTGAAGGAATAGAGGGTATTTAAAGTAAAACTTCATTGTGCATATATACACAGATATTTATTGTAAATTTCATTAATTATTTCAGTTGCACAGTTATTTAATATTGGTAATAATTCCACTGATAATTCACAGATAGAGTTTTACATTTGCACTAATAGAGTATTTAATGCCATGTTTTTTCACATTTCTCAATGGCAAATGTCTAAAATATGATCCCGCATGAGTTAAATATGGATTTACAAACACTGATGATAAAAGTGACTGAAAGCCAACTCAATGTTTCCCACACAGACTTTACTCGGGCAGGACGCCCAGCTGTATTAGTGGCTGTCCAAGTTTTCACAAATAATTTTTACATGTTTACCTTCATCAGCTCAGTTGCAAAATGTAGCCTGCTGCAGTCTCAAGTTGACCTACCATAGCCTGATAATAACCAGAATATTTTGTGGCCGGCAGTGACCTGCTCTTAGTTGGAATAATGAAGTAACTCGCATGTGTTTCCACACTACTTTCAGTTGACAAGCAGAACATCACTACATAGTCATTGCTACACTAATGCACAAGCTCGTCTTTAGCTCAGACACTCATTGAAATCCCACACTGTGAAACTGTGTGTGGCACTGAGATATCGCTTTAGGGTAAGACATTAAAATGTTTGACAAATAAGGAATTAGAATGGACTCAATGGAGATAAACCCTGTGAGCACGGTTGGTCGATGTGAAGCCCTGCTCCAGACAGGGACAACTGTCCACAACTCTACAACTATTTTTGTCACAACTTCCAAATGATGTTTTTGTCTTTCCCAGGTGATTTATCACCATTTATTACAATATTATCCTGTGCATTTTCCAGTGAAAATCAGGCATTTTCCTATATTTAATTTACTGCTCATGTAGATGTTAGTAAAGGCTCAGAATGCTCACGACAAGTAAGATGCCATTTTACACTAGTAAACCTGTCCGGTTGGATAAATGTTTTTTAGAAAAAAAGAATCAAACATGTTTTTAACTCATTTTTTTCTTAAGTTCATCATGGAAGTACCTGAGGGTTGCAGACAATTAACTCTAGTTCATTTTTTTTTTTTTTTTTTTTTTTTTATAACCACCAGTAAATGAAGCTATTTATATATATGGCTAAGTAAAAATACCCTTCTGTCTCAGTTCCTCTGAAACAAAATGGAAAAAACATGATTATTGAATCCTGCATCAGTGCAGGTTATAATATCTGTTACATGATCAGTTTAAGACAAGGTCTTTTGGCACTGTATCTGTATTTTTCATCCAGTGGTGTGATGTTTACCAGTAAATATGGCCTGAAGACCTGTCAATCACCAACCCTTTATGTATTTTATAAGTCTGGAGCTGGTTCTTTTTTCCATCTGTGTCTGTTAGTCCAATTTCATATCTGTCAAATTAAATAGTTAGCCACAAATTTTGCTGCAGATGTAGTTATGTGCAAACCACCATTAATTTGTCACAGCTTTGCTTTGGATTCCTGCCTTGCGTCATACACAGCATGTCTGCACTGTGCACGGCAGGCTTTCCACTCAATCAGCTGATGTCCTATTTACGTATTCTAATTCAGCAAAAACAAGGGTGTATTGATTTCCACTGTTGGAATCACAGCGCACTGACAGTTACAGTATGTGTCTCCTACAGGGAGTTTCCTCTGTTCTCCTAATTACGATGAAGTGTTTGTTCAGCTCCAGACTGACTGAACACACGCACATAAATAACACATTAAGTACAAACTCTGACAAATCCACTGATGTGTTTTATGCGGATGGTTATTGTGATGCACATAATGCCAGAATCACCACAAAGCTGTGTTTTTAAGTCTATCTTAAGTTGTTAATAAGTTGGGTAAAAATGTGTTGAAGACTGCAGTGCACTTATTGTTTGTAGATGTCATTTGACTTGTTTGTTGTTTATATCTATACTTTTATATTGCTGTTGTAGATATTTCTAATAGGTATTTCTTATATATCCTTTTACTTTTATCCGTTTCGGGGTTGTTGTTTCAGCTGATTCTGGAATAAAGGAGAATTGTTTGTCATTTTCAGACTTTTTCACATTTTTACCCTGCCCCCCAAAGGGGAGGCAAGAGGTATTGGTTTTGATTCAGTTTGTTTGTTTGTTAACACTCTAGCAGCAAAACTACTGGTTGAATTCATACCAAACTGACTTTAGAGATTGCCAGTGACACAAAATGGATCTCATTACATTTTGGGAACAGTAGGTCAAAGTAAATTTTTTTTAATGATCTTTTAAAATCTTCCCATTTACTTGAAATGGTCGAAATATGTGTGAGGGGCAGAGTTTGGTGTGCCTAGCACCACTTGTTACAATTTTTTTTTTGCCTATTCAAATAATGGTTTATTTGAATCAAAGAAATTAATTAATTAATTAATTAATTAATTGGTTACAAAAGTAATCGATAGCTGCAGCTCTAGTTGATAGTCACTGTCAGTAGCACCGCTCACATGACATCCTAGGGCTTTTCTCCATCCATCACAAAGTCTGGATGTTTACAACCATTTCTTTCATACACACTTGACAAACTTTTGCTTGAATGACTCACTTTGAATCATCTCTAGTGTTTTATCCACTTAAATCTTTCTTCCCGTGTTCATTCATGGCGTTTTTCCCCCTTCTCTCCTTTCCATCTTCGCTCCTGTCTGCCTCTTTCACTTTCTCCTTTCATTACTCCGTTCCCGCCTGATTTTTTTTTTTCATTACTTCATTCCTTTCTTTACAAGCTACCCTCTGTCTCTCCCTCTCTTCCTCTCGCTCCTCCCTCCTCCTCCTCCTCCCCGTCTCCTTGTCGGGCTGCCAACAGCCCTGACGGCCTGTTCGTTTTCATCCTCTGCCTAGAAAACAAGGTCTAAAGTTCAAAGCCGCTGTTGTGGATTGGCGGCAGGAGAAGGAACACAGAAATGAGGCCAGGCCTGGGTCAAAACACATTTAAATATTACCTCAAATGGATGGAATTTTAATCTAATTAGACATTTCAATTTCAGTCCACATAACCACTTGTGATTGGATGAATAAAATAAGGGTTGATCACTCATACTTCACCAGTTTTAGGACATGAAACATCAAAGTGATATGGAACTTATTTGTGCTCAACATAGCCTGTTAACACTTAATGTGGTACTTAAGATTTATACCAAGTGCAATGAACTTAACTGGATGAGATGATGGCTGTTCAATATTGGAAAATATCACGTTTTATGATAACTATTCTGTATTTTCCTCTAGTTACCTCTGTTTTTGGAGGGCTTAAACTGTTGTGTGATGGCTTTTGTTGTATGATGGCTTTTTGTTATTGTTGTTATAGGAATAATCCTAAACAATAGCTAGTAGAAACCCCACACAAATATCTACGTTGAGGACCTAAACACTGAGTCTGCATATGCCAGTGTTTCATATGAACTTCCTACATATTATCCTGGATATTATAGATATACTGGTACTCGCGCCTTCAAAATGAATGTCAGCTGAGATATAAAGTGTCTTACAGTGCTGTTAGACTGTATATAATGACATGATCTGTACTATCCCTCCGAAAATAAGCTCATATGACACAGTAAGATTACCCATGGTCTCAGATTACCCATGGTCTAAGATCATGAGACCACCCAGCCTTACAGCAAACTCTGTGTGTCTAAGAACCCTTAAACTGGAGTCAATCCTTTTCTATCCCACAAATGCCTCCTATAGATCAGTGATGGACAGCACTGAGTGTGAGAGTTTTCCTTTTGTGTGAAGTAGTAGAAAAGTTGTATCCAGATGTGTTACAGTGGGGTTCAGCGCTACCTGATGAGGCATGCCCTGTGATGTGGCAATGCATTGAGCAGTCCACAGTGAGATGCAGCGAAACGAGCGCTATCCACAGTGAATGTTGCAGTGAGCTGGTGTTTGTGTGATGCCATGTACTGTGACTGACCCCTGATGCTTTATTTTAATACTCAGGCTGATGCACCCGTACAGAGTACTATAAATAAACATGACTCTTTTCCATGTGTGCTTGTCAACGTGTTATTTTGCTTGGTGCTTTTAATCTGATGAGTGAGGGAAATATATTTTGATGAGCCAGTCATTTTCATGTTCCCTCGTCCTGCCAGTACTCACCCGCAGTGCTTGTGTATGCGTGTTATTTAATTTCATTAACATATTGTCCGTTTGCACAGCTGGGCCATTCCCATGTTGGAATTTGTGTGAGACTGAGGTGTGTGTTCTGTAAATGTGTGTCTCCACCTGCACCATTAGCAGAGGGAAAGTGAGCCAGGCTGCACACCTGCAGTAACAGCAGTGCCTTCGTCAGGCCCTGTCATTAGTGTGTCTGCGTCAGATACACTGACACACACACACACACACACACACACACACACACACGAGCAGCAGCGTCCTCAGCACTTTTGTGGGTGGTGAGTGAGTGGGCGTGAAAGAGATAAGAACCTGTCCTGGTTTTGCTGTGTGTAGTGGAGTGGGTCAGAGAGATGGCAGGGGTCAGCATCTTTACACTCAGAGACACACTCATCTTTAATTTACTTGTGTGTACGTGAGCAAATGTTACAGAAGTAAATATTTACCCATGATCTATCAGTCACTGTTACTAATGAGAACAGTTTCGGGTGATAACAGTAAATACTGGATCATATTTTTATAGTGTGACAATTATTATTACAAAAAGCAAAATTTTGGTTCATTTTGTTCTGCATCACCAGCTATAACAAATATTTCCCTGGTGTGTTGCTGCATTTTACTGCAGTTACATATTTTTAATGTTGCAAATGTGTAATTATTATTACTTTAAATAATTTGACTCTGTATTTCTGGCAATCACTTGTGATGTTCTGAGTAGAACTGCAGCTATCGATTATTTTTGTAATCGATTAAATGAATACTTGAATAGGCAGAAAAAAGTAAAAATGTGAAATGGACATGTTTGAAATGACAACCAACTTGTCGTTTATTCTAGAACCAGCTGAAACAACAACCACAAGATGTATAAAAGTAAAAGGACACACACACACACACACACATATATATATATATATATATATATATATATATATATATATATATATATATATATATATAGCAACAATTACAACAGTATAAAATATAAAAATACCAATAGATATAAACAACACTAAAGTCAAATGACATCTACCAACAATAGTCTATGTACACTGCAGTCTTCAACACACTTGGATCCAACTTATTAACAACTTCAGACTGAACTAGCATACAAGTTTGTGTTGATCCTGGCATCATGTGGGTCACAATATGCATCTGTGTGAAACACAACAGTGGAACCAATGTTTAGCAGCAGCAAAATTAAGGAAATAAAACTAGAATTTAGGAAAATTGTAGTTAAATAAGTTTGATCAATTTAAAGTTTCGTTTCCTTAATTTCGCTGTGGCTAAACATTTCAGTGCTGTTTCACATGGATGCTTATTAATGACATTAATCGTTTCAGCTCTAGTTCTGAGGAAAGTTTAAAACAGCAAAACACAGCAACGGCCTTTTTACGTAGATTACACTACATGGTGCTAATTGGCGTTCACAACATTAAATCATAGTAAACCAAATAAGTGGTGAATCACCAAATCTAAAACTGCACTTTCTTTCTCAGGTCTTTTACATTGATTTTTTGTTTAATTTTTATGCATTTTTCTCACTACATCTTTTACATCATTCTCATCTGGTTTAATATTTTTTTGTTGGTTTCTTGTTATGTTGTGTACAAACCAAAAGAACAAACATACGTACATAAGACCATTTATAACTTTGAATCAGGACACAAATCAACCTTTTACCAAATAATGATTTGTCATTTAGAGTCATAATTGTCTTTTGACTCATGAGAACCTGGCTTTAGGGATGTCTAGTGTTGACCAATGTTAAACCTCTATTAAGGTAAGATATGTGTTTAGAGCTGCAAAAATACAAAAACGGTGCAGAATGTGTGAATGTTAAATGTGAATATTTAGTGCAGAATGAAAGGCAGAAACATTCAAGAATGACACATGAAATATAAGAGAATCAGCTATTTATATTAGTAATTCTGTACATACATACACCCATACTTATTATTTACTTATTTACAATACTGTCTCAAAATATAGTTGCAATGTTTTATTAAAATAATTTACTCTATTTTCAGGACATACATTCATTAATAATTTCATCTTAACTTGTCAGAATAACCTATATGCATTTTTGGATTTTCCGTGAGACACTAATAAAATTGTCAAAATCTAGTTCAGAAGTACATGAGAGCTTGAACTGATGGATTCAAATCTGCAGCCCTGCTCTGCTTCCTGAATATTTTCAACCACCTGGAACAGTGAAGTCTATAATCACAGTGAAACATGCTCCTGCAAGTCAGGGGAGGCTCTTCAAGTGTATGTGAAGGTGACAGTGTGTTATTCTATATCAATCTGCTGTGCTTTTATGATTTATCCAACCGAGTTCAGATGAAGGTTCAGATTAATTGTTTATCTGTTGTAATATTTGCGTGTGTGTGCTGGGAGGTGTGTCCCTTTCCAACCAATCGCACCAACTCGTGTGTGTTGCATGCTTCTGCAGCTTGTCGGGATGCTCCATTTATCTGTTTCTAATAGACGCAGCACATGCAGACAGTATGCGTACACCAGAATTCGATCCCGTCTTTTTGTTGCCCTGAGGCTTGTTTGTTGGATTTGATGGCATCTGGAAGGATGGATCATGTGGTACTGGGCTCCTTTTGTTGCCCTTGGGGACTACAGATGCCTAATTTTTCATGCACGAAGCCTTGGCAGTGCATCAAAACATCATACTTTATTCGCTTGATAGACCTGGAAACACTGGGCATGCAACATGTTATTGTCCTGCAAAGATTTTATGAGGCTTGTACTTTTTTGGGGCTTTGTGATAAAGCCAAAACGCAGTCACAGTTTAAAAAAAAAAAAAAATTATATCAATTCTCTTCCAGTTTTTATACGTGATGTAAAAAAATGTTGTAAAAGACTTAAGAGAGAAAACAGGAATATGCAACATGATGAAAGTGGCGTCAGAGTAGGAAACAAGATTAAAATACTGGAAAACAAAGTTTAGGAAACAAAGTTTAGACATAAGACACAAATAATGTAAAAAAGACAACACAGCAAAAATGATGCAAAAGAGGCAAGAAAAAAAAACAATTGGCAAAATAATGTGATACAGTCATTTATGGTTTTAAACTCTGACAAATAGTTTCTCAAAATTATTGTAAATGATTCTAACAAAAATTTGTACAGCATCAAACTATGCCTTAGTACAGTTAAATAAAACAGCAAAAGCTTGAGACATTTTGTCTTTGTGAGTCAGTGAAAACCAAATAAACCCAAAAGATAAAAATGAGAAGCATATTGTTATTGTTTTGTAGCCCTATTTTAACAGTAGATATGTCCACATCCTCCACACATTTTTCCATTTTGCCTCCTTAGCCTCTTCTGTTTTCTTTTTTGCCGCTATAACACCCTTGCTCCTTCTCACAGATATTTAATCTACATCTAAAAGGAGTATTTAGTTCTAGCTGAGGTGAGAGGGGCTAATCTCTCAAGGATGGCTTTGGCAGCTTTGCGTACATGTGGCCCTGCTTTAATTTCCCCATAACCCACCACTGGATATCATCTGGGCCAAAGAAAACCTCTGGCTTTGATCTTTGTGTCCTACATTGAGGTTCGGGCCCAGAGCAGGTCATCGGTGTTCACATGCTCTTACTCCTCTGTGATTTCTTACCTTACTTTTGATGTTCAGGATTTATGGAGCTAAAAAGAATCACTCACATGTATCTGCTGAGTCCCTTAAACGTAAATCCATCTTGGTAATAAATATTTTCACCTGTTATTTTTTTTACTGTTCTGCTCGGTAAACAAGTCAAGCCTGGCAATGACGGAAACAAATTCTCTTTTTAACATCAGCGTGAGGAAACATAAGCTGACGTTTTGGTGTTGAGCTGCTGGGATTTATTGTGTGCGTGTCAGGCTACAACCCGACTGCTGCTTTGTTGTATTGTACAGGACTGGAGTTTATAGTGGTTAGCTGTTGGTGAGGCCCACTGCGAGGCAGCTGGTGGTAAAAGTAGGCCATACTCCCTGTTGTGCCGCCTATAGAGCAAACCCTACTGTATGTAACACACTGTATTTCCTACTGTGCTCTCCTATACTGAACCATATAGAGGACAGCCCAAAGCCAGACCACCGCTGAGCACTGAAAGGAAAGTATGTGGAAGGACACACTGAGGCCCTTTCCAACTCTCACAACTTTTTGTCTACTGGAAAGTTGCTGCTGTTGTGTTAATCTACTACTGTCAACCTATTGAAGACATTCTGCATGTTTTTGTACACATGGTATCAGCCTTATCTTGCTCCTTTCTGCCATAGTCTCTACATTTCAAAGGAGCTTTTTGAATAAGTAGGATTAAAAGAAAGAAAAAACAGTCAATATAATCTTAATAAATACAACAACAAGTGGTGCCAGGCACAGCAAACCTCACTCATAGCTTAGTTTGGCATCGATCCAGCTGATGTCATCATGCCTATGTGTGTGCTGATGTCAGCATATTAGTTGCCTCTATATATGTGCCAAGTTTGAAGTAAATTGAGACAAAACTGATGTTTTCATAGACATTTTAAATTTCACCCATTATAAGTAAATGGGAGAAGAAAAAAGATTTTAAAAATTCATAAAAAATTTGAACTTTGACCTACTTTTCCCAAAATGTAACCACATCTATTCTGGGTCACTGGCAATTTATATACCCAATTTGGTATGAATTCAACCAATAATTTTGCTGCTAAAGTGTTAACAAACAAGCAAACAGAGAAACAAACTGAACCAAAAACAATACCCCTTGCCTCCCCTTACAGGTTGTGGGGTAATAATGAATTAAAAGGAATCTTGTCCATGCCTGATCAGTGTGGGCAATCAAAGTCAAGAGCACACTGTGGTATTTTATTTGCAACAGAGTGATATTTTATTGATTTCTGTTGGATATTCATCTTTTCCATCGCAACCTATGCTCAAAGGTCAGAGGTCAGGGTCAGTGGCAGCAGGAAACACTTAAGGGGCATTTCAGCGATGCCGTGTTTTTGCTGCTCTTCTGTATTGAACCTGGGGCCTAATGAACCCAATGAAAAGATGATCGTCTTTAAATTGCGTTAATTGGGTCCAAGGTCAGACCTGTGTCACAGGGATGGGTATCATCACATCACATCAGTCCCAAAGCAAACACATTCTTGCATGAAGCCTAATATATTCTTCTGGAATATACATTTGGAAAAGTCACACACTTAAAAAAGTAGACCATTACATGTTTGAAGGATAGATATTCTTTAATTGATTAAAATACTGGTACCACATTGAGTCCTGTATCATGGCTGAAATAAATTATTTGTCCATGGTCCTCAAATACCCTTTTGCCACCAAGGTAGTTCCAGGACCAGTTCAGAGCTGGTCCCTATGTGTGCTTTAACAGCCAAATAACTGGCTCTTGGCCTGGAAAACTGGTTCCAGAGCAGCGCTAACCATTTTCTCGTCTATAATGGTGAACAGCAGACTAATAAGAACAACTAAAACTGGACCACCATTTTAAGAACATAACGTGGACACACTTAAAAACCCTCAATCTGACTTATCAGGGGCACTACTGCCCCCAGTGGCCTGACGTATCAGTGCATAGCAAAGTTTTTGGACGGAAGGACAGACAACTGATGACAATTCCCTGTGGCCAGTGTGGCCGACGGTAAAAACCATACCTGGAGAAGTATCGTCGGTCTACTCCAAACAAAAAGAAAAATGAGACCTGCAGCACTGATGTTAAATTGAAGCAAAGCAGATGCAGCAGATATAGCCGATAAAACTGTCTCCTTGCACTGTAATATAACATAAATTGTTATATAGACCTTGCTCAGATGAGGCTGTTAAGGCTGCTAATGGGAGCAGCTAACTCATATCTTCAAGTTTGCTGAAGTATTAGTTGGCATCTTCCTTTAAGAGCCACTGATTTAATGCTTAAGTGACTACATTTTTACTTTAAACAATAGCATTAATTGAAAACAGTATCTAACATTAGCTTCTTTCTTGCATTACCATTGCATTGCCTACAAACATAGACATGCTGTGGAATTTTTAAAGGCCTATATAACAATAAAAATATTTTTGAGCGGCAAGGAGCTGATATCAATCATGATCAGGAAAAATTAGATGCTGCTGGAAATGAATAATCTTTAACTTTGACTGTGACCTTAGACACTGGATAAGTAACTGAACATCAACGTCAAAGTATTAAATGCTTTAAATCAACAAATAAAAAAACAACATTGAGATCCGGAGCTACATATCAAACTAACCTTGAACAGTCCAGGCTATTATGGCTGTGATTATTTTTTTGAGTGAATATTTTGTCTTTAAATCCGTAACTTTAGATGACGTTAGTCATTGGCCACTAGCAGAACAAACAATAAAAGTATTTTATAAGATGTCCTATGGGTCCGTCTCACATGTATACAGATCTATACAGTAATGAATCAACTCTAAAACTGGTACAGTCTACTCTCGTTAAACCGCCCGCCGTTATACCGCCATTTTCGCTCACCGCCGACCAAAACCATTGCACAAAAATCCCCAATGCATTATTCCATTAGCTACCGCCATTTCCGCCTATCGCCATCCGCCAGCCCAGTTCCATGCACAAACAACACTTATACTATTGACTTCCCGACCGTTACACCGCCAGCGTGATTACCATCGAGTACACATAAATTTTAACAATGCACTGAAACAAACGCGCCAGACGCTGATCGCGACAAGCTACGAGTAGGTCTACGGAACGGCCACCGTTCATTTATCGCAGAACACTCAGTAGGTCAGGATGTCGGGAAGAGGACGTGGGATTAAGCCAAAGCCTCAAGATGATGGGGTGTCATTTCCCGACACGGTATAATAATGCTTAAAATGTTTCCCCACTTTAAATGATCCCTTACAACATAACAGAATCAAGATTTATTTAGAAACGCAATTAGAACGGGTTAACGGAGGCAGCATAGACATCATATAGTAAAGACATGCACATTATGGACGCAACCCGTTGTAACACCATTTTTGCTATACCGCCAATTTGGCCGTGAACGGAAGTTGGCGGTATAACGAAAGTAGACTGTACCAGCACCAGCCTAGAACCACCACAAGGTTTGTATTTGTAGAAAGGAGGTAAAAGTGGCTCTGAGAATTAGTAAGATGTTAAACAGTTTGTATAGTGCCATAATGCACTTTAATTGGATTCTAATTCACAAAAACAGCATCTGGAGCCTAATGTTAGTCGTCTTAACTTCACTGTGGCATACAACCCTCTGTTCAACAGCACTTTTTGAATTGATTGTCTCCACATTTCTCAGCAAAAGTCCACAATACTCTTTTGTGGGTCTGTGGTTTCCTCCAGCATTTCTCAGCCTGTGAAAGCAGCACATGTGGGTAAAGGCCACTAGATCTTCATTAATCACCAGAACTGGTTTCAGACGTGTAATGACAAAGTGTTCAATCACAGTGATGATATTTGAGGCTACCGACATGGGTTAATCAATTTATTGATAAGTCCACCACATGCTCCATTTAACCAAGATCACAGATGCACAACACCAGTGAAAACAAACGCATACAACAACAGTAAATGCAGTACACACAGATTCTTATTGCACCGCTGGACTCCTGATTCCTCTTGTGCAGGCAGGTGGTCTTGTTGTTTTAGCGGCTCATGGGCCGTGTAGGTTTTGCAAACGGGAACATCAGATTTATGATGAGAGGGAAGCATGAAGAGAAACGCAGCGCACAGTAGTTTGACGGGCCTCCAAGGGCCGGGAAGGAAAAAGAAAAGAAAAGCAGAAGGAAGGAAAGTCACAGGAGAGCTACATGGAGCTTTTCATGGACGTATAACAGTACTACACTGTTGTACAGAGGCCTGGGTGGGCTTGGTGTAGTCAGTACAGGCCTTTAGACAGCACTGTATCAGACAGCAATGCACTAACTGCTGCTAGTTTGTTGAATCTTACATAAAATTAGGTGGGACAGTTACCTTTAACCCACAAAGACCCAGTGCTACTTCTGTGGCAGTTCCCAAATGAATTTAACCTTTCATAAGTGATTTATCGTCAAATATTATAATATTATCCTCTGTAATTTTTTAAAGAAAATCAGGAATTTTCCTACATTTAATGAATTACTGTTCAACTTTAAAGTGTAAGACACATAGATGAAATATCATTAATAAAGAGCAGCAGAGTGTAAAGCTGATGAAATTTCTTCTCATGAAAACAATTTAACCTGCTATCCACACTGTCATATTTTGTAATAGCCATTGTTTGTTTGTTTCTTTTTTTATTTCAAATTTAACATTAAAACCAAACAACGAAAAGATTTATATAAAAAGAGAGGAAAACGAAAAGGGGCGAGATGAAGTTTAACTTATAATCTCCCGCCCCCTTACCCAATCCTTCTACCTACCCTAAATTCCCATGTCAAATCCCATAAGTAACTCAACAAATCCTACACATAACAGACTAAATTCTGACTAAGTACAAAACACAAAAATGCTATACTTATCAAGGATACACTCTGTCCATTGCTGTTGTTACACAGATACTAGCCCCTTTTATACAGCACTTCTGTTCCGGAGTATTTCACCTTTATTCCGGAACAACATCTGTGTAAATAAAATGGTGGATCATTTTGTCCCACCTCTGTCACAGCTCTGTAATGCCTCTGGAGGTAGTAAGAGAGCCGTGATAAAGGTGGAATCATGATTCTGGAATGCTATGTGAAAGGAACACCTCCTGTTCCGCAAACCAAGGTGTGACGTTGGGGATGTAAAATTTAGCGCCGGCCATGTACAGTAAGCAGCATATCAATGTGACCAGAAAGATGTTGAACTGAGGAGACTCCGAGATCCGCGAGCTGTTGTCACTCCGGGTGGAGGACTCTATCCATTTGTGGAATGGTGAAAGACTCTGGAGAGGTTAGCAACATTGCTATGCTCGGAGTATTTCCCAACATGCAAGTTATATGTCACACTATACGCTGCGTCACCGATTCTGGAATGCAGGTCCACTGTATAAAAGTCCAGCCTGTCTCACCTCTGTTACTCCTTTGGCGTGGATGTGGAAATCAGTCAGTGGTGGAAAAAAGGTGGGATCACCATCTCACGTTTTTCCGGGATCTCTGTGTAAAAGACTACTGACTCATAGCTAGGTGTTTATCTGTTTTCAGTTAATTATTGAAATTTTAATGGGGAGGCTCTAATGTGAGGCTATCAGCTGATGTTTTTACTAGAGAAGATGACTCGTTCTAACATGTGAACATAGCTAACAGGTAGAGTAGTTTATGGCACAGGTGTCAAACATGCGGCCCGGGGGCCAAAACCAGCCCGCCAAAGGTTCCAATCCGGCCTGCGGGATGAATTTACAAAGTGCAAGTTAGGGCATCAAACTCAAAAATAGTATCATAATAATCTATAAATAATGACAACACCAATTTTTTTCTCTTTGATTTAGTGCAAAAAACATTAAATTATGAAAATGTTTACATTAACAAACTATCCTTGAACAATAAAATGTGAATAACCTGAAAAAATATGAACAACCTGAAATGCCTGAAGAAAATTAAGTGCAATTTTAACAATATTCTGCCTGTGACTAAAAATTTTATGTCTTTGTAGATCTGATCTGTAATGCGTATGTATAAATGAGAAATCGAGGCATAATATTGATAAAATTGTACTTATATTTCTTTACAAATTTCTTTTTTTTCAGGTTATTCACATCAAATGTCATTATTGGCATAATTGAATGTTATTTTTTGCACTAAAACAATTTGGAGTTGTCATTATTTATTGGCTATCATGCTATGATTTTACTGGTCCGGCCCACTTCAGATTAAATAGGGCTGAATGTGGCCCCTGCAAGAAAATGAGTTTGACACCCCTGGTTTATGGCAATCTGATCAAATGTGGGCACCTCTAATCTCATATTTTAACACAGACTGATTACTAATTACATACAAAGGTGGTCAAGGAGGCACATGTAATTTTTTTTTTTTTTTAAACCATGGGAATGTAGTGTGTCCTGGATTGCATCGAAGGACCACTGACTTTTATGTGTAATGTCTTTATAATCAGTCAAGCAACAATAACATCACATTAGTAAATATTCTTAAACATCAGAACATTTCAAAAAGCCCACCAACGCATCTGCTTTGTAGTAGGGCTGCTTGAGTGTCACATAAGAACTAAGTAGTATAACATTGTGTTCATACAGTACTAATATCTGAATTTCATTAACCTCTCTTATGCACTTAAATCCGTCATCACTGAAGCATATGTCAAGCAACAGAGCCTATAAAAATGGTTAAAGTTGTCATATTGGTATTGATTAGATTGATTGACACTGTCAACTCACACATGGTGTAAAAGGTAGGAAAATATTCCTCCCTTTTTGTTGCTGGTAGCCATTGAACAGGTGAGTAAATTAGAACGTGATATGGCAGCAAAAAATAGTTCCAATATTCATTCACTCAGCTGATGTTTTCTTTATTGGTGATATAATGAAAGATTACAAGGACAACCTGTTCAACTTCACAGCTTGTACAACAGCCATAATGCCTGCAGGAAATGAAAGGTTGTGCCACATTTCAGGCTATTAGATGAAGAGCAGGTGTGATCTACAGGGTGTGTGAAAAGTAACTAGGCATTTGAAATGGCTTATAGAATTTTTAGTATCCCTGAAGTCATGACGAAAAAATTTTTTAAACAGACAACACTAATGGGGATTTCTTATTTTTATTTCTTATTCATGGATTCAGGAGGTTCTTAGTGATATCCCAGATGACATCCTTCAGAAGGTTGTTCATTCCATCCCTGGCCGTTGTACCAGTGCTTACTGTGAAATACGAAGATTTACTTACATTTTCCCACGTAATAATGAACATGTATAATTTTTTTCAGTTAATTTGTTATAGGAATATGCATTTTATTACCAATTTTTAATGCCTTGTTACTTTTCACCCATCCTGTATATAGAGCTGTCCAGTAGTTACTAGAACATGTTAAAGCCTTTGCCATCTCTGATTGTACAGCAATGTTGTAAAGACAAGCCCAGGGCTGTACAATTTGGTGAAATAGTTTTATTTCAGTAACTGTAGACAATATTTCACTATGCAGTTTGGAATGATTCATGCACTTTTTCACTGAATCCAAAATATAACCAAGCATACACTGGATTTTGTTTAAACTGCAGCATTTCTTGATTGCAGTTTGGGTTAATTTTGCAGCTCTGTGGATGCTTCTTATCTTTCATAACCAATCTTTGTTCAAGACTGGACATTGTCTATATAAAAACAGACAAACTTGACCTGTCCAATCACAGCTGATGTGGCCAGATGTCAAGCAGTCCAACAGGCAGCAGTCATCGTTACAGACAACAATGTGTCCAAAAAACTTTTTAGAATGACATACTTGTAAGCACTGCTCACATTCACAAAGATTTTCACAAAGAAATTCCTGTAGAGCTCTTATATGGTGCAGATTTAAATGGATGTGTTTTTCTTGTAAAAGCACACACCTGTTGACTAACCTTTGCAGGTGTACAGCAGCTTTGTATTGACCAATTCAGCCTTCTGCTGTAATGGTCGTCATTATTTTGAAAGCTTGGATCGTTTTTCTGCTTTAAACCAGCCTTGGCTGATTTTTTTTGATGTAGTTGTCATTTGTGTGGAAACGGGGAAAAAACAAACCTTCTCAGTAATGATCCATTGACAAATGATAATTATCCTTTAGTGATGTGTCACAAACAGTATGTGGTGATGTGGGCCTAGATGATCTGCCTCCTGGGGCGAGTGGTTGTTTACATGCTGAGGAGGAGTGGAGGTGGGGGAGGGGGTTATGAATTGTAATATGGCTGGATGACACCCAGCTGCACCGCTTCACAGAGGAAAATAACATGAGCGTCAGTAAAAACAGACCCAGGAGCTGTGCTGCTGAAACCCAGCCTGATTATCCCCCACTAAATGTTTCATTTGTTGACGTAGATGTGAGTTCAGCCAACTCTGCAGAGCTTTTAGGAACAACACAGACAAATGTGTTTACAGCTAAAGGTAGCGGATGGTTAGACAAGAGGAACAGAAATGAAATGAAGATGAATGAGACCAGAGTGACCCTAGTACCAGTGTCATGTCAAACCTGAGTAACCTGTACAAGCCAAAAAAAGAGGGAAAAAAAAATGTCACTGTTATACGACCGTGGCTTTACTGTAACTAAGCAACATGGAAATCATTATTTCAATCTAAATAATATTTTATTAACTCAGCCTCATGAGTCGCTTCCCACATTGCATTAAAATCACAAATTAAGTCAGACTCTTGTCAAATATGATAATACTGTGCAGAGACGATTTATCCTTTGTATATTTTAAAACCTAGTTTTATTAGAAAACTGAAAAAAAAAGATATACACCACCATGCCATACTACTAAATAGAGCTGCAGCTGTCGATTAATTTTGTAATCGATTAATCTTTTAATTTTTTTCTGATTAGATTCAGTTAAACGATTATTTGAATTGGCAAAAAAAGTTAAAATCTGATAGACATGTCTGAAAATCATAAACAACTTGTCCCTTTTTCCACAACCCGTTGAAACCACAAAAAGTATAAAATTAAAAGCATAGCCTATATAAAAATAACAATAGACAAAAAGAACTATATTGAACATATATGCGATAATATATAATATATGCGAACAACTTAAGATGGAACTAACATACAAGTTAAATAAAGACAAATATCTTTAATGTTTGTGCTAAAGCTTAAAAGTTAAAAGGAGTAAGTGAAGGTTTCAATGAAGAAAAATTAACATATAAACATTTTCTGCCTTTTTGTCCTCGTCTCTGTCAAGGGACGATTTGAGTCTCTGGACGATGTGAGTCGTGCATGTGTAGAAGCATTTATCTTGGTCGACCAAGTTTTATGACATGCTACAGCAACCTCAGTCTCCTCTGAGCTACACTCCATGTTGTTTGTGTTGATCCTGGTGTCATGTGCATCACAATAAGCGTCTGTGTGAAACAACAGTGGAACCAATGTTTGGCAGCAGCTGAACTAAGGAAATGATGCTTCAATTCAGGAAAATTGTATTCAAATAAATGTATCAATCGATTCAAGCCGATTAATTGATTAATCATTTCTGCTCTACTCCTAAACGGTTAAATTTCTTGATGGTAATTTCCAATTTGAACAAGATTATTTTGATTTAGGCATATTGCATGGTAGGTAAAAAGCAAAATCAAAATCAACTGAATTTGAATTAATCAAATTCAGTATTAACTGGTAATTACACATCTCTGCTGGAACAGGATTGATAATGAGTTCACAGCCCTTGTGTGGAGTCATGTTCAGACGCTGAGAACAGTAAAGTAAAGAGTCAGGACACAAGTCTATGGCATTTTAGATATATAAACATACTACAACATAAAACATATTTGACCATATCTCCTTACTCGATGTCACTTTATTTTTTAATAATATAGAATTATATGTAGCTAATAATTACAAAATAGCCACAGTAGTTTTTCCAGTTACTTGTATTTCCTGCGGAGTTTATTTTTAAGAGGAAATTTATGTACAGTCATATCTGACAAAGTGATGGAGGTTTTCTAAGGTCAGGATTCAGCATCCAGCCTTTTACAAGAGTATTGACACAGGACTGAATTTAACTATTGTGTCAACAGGAGAGAGGACTACTGTCAGGCACTGTAAGGGGAACAGCACTGGATGGTCAACTTTGGGAGTTAGAATGTACTGTATGTTTAACTTTTGTATGAACAAGATAACAGAACCAAAAGCCTTAGAGAGCATGATTAGAAAAGAAATATAACTTATTTGAATTAATAGTAAAAAAACAAACTGCTGCACGTGAGTATATCTTCAGGTCGCCCAGAGCTGATCTGATCTGACCTTATCCTTGTAGCACATTTAATAAATCAGTCCCCCAGTGTCCAAGACACACTTGATTTTCATGGAAATGGATGTGTGAAGAATGCATTATACACGGCTGAGTGGCGTTTTGTCCAGCAACATTTCATCTCTCACGTCACCTCTACTTCAATTACATCCAGTTTGTTTTGTGGAAAACTGAATGAACTAAACACTGATAAATGGTAAGCCTGCTCATGTTTTCAACGGTTTGAATGCATTACTCTGATTTCGCTGTTGCTTTGAAAAAACTAAAAAGAAAACAGGTGGTTACATTAATGTTAAATGAAGTGTCAGTCTGTTAACTAAAACCTCTTCTCCTTTGTGTCAACAATTTATCAGCCAAGCCATGAATAAATAACAGTGCTAATTATTAAGTAGTGTTATAGATGAGATGAGAGAGAAAGCACAAAGAAGGGGAAAAAAGTGAAACGGAAAAGTTAGACTAATTATAGACCTGGAGCTTGGGCATACTGCTGTTAATCAGCCAATGGTAATGAAACCACAGCCTGTTGGTACAGATCTGTTAACATGCTTTTACCCTCTCCACCTGTTTTACTATCCATCTACCACATTAAAAACACAAAGTATTTTTTTTTTGTGTTATGATTAGAGCAGAAAAAATGAATTGTCTCAAATCAGTAAAAATAAACTTGATAGCAGTTCTATTGAATTGAAACTTCATGGGAACCATCACTCCTTTAAACTTTTAAGCTTTCACACAAGATGGAACTAACATAAAACTTTTTTTAAAAAGACATTTTTAATGCTTAAAGGTCCTGTTAGGAGTATCCATTTGCAGTGGATTGCAGTGACACCTTTGGCCAGAATCTGTGGTGTTTTTCTGGGACAAAGATTCCGCTTCCCATGCGCACTAGCAACTACTGTCGTAAGGGCATAACTCTGGCCAAGGTGTGCATTTGTTTTGAAGCTAATGAATGGAAAGCAGATCTTCTTTACAACTTTGCATTTCTTTTTTCAAGACAGCAACTTGCAGGGTACAAAGTGATGTTTAAAACGAGACAATAAGCAAACTTCATAAAGTCCGTTTGTAGCGTAGATTAGTAACTGGTGAAACTGAAAATGAAACTTAACTTTGGATGTCCAAGTCCGGAGATCCGGCGTGTTAGTCACAGACTGTTGTTCTAAGACGTGTCCCAATAATATACATTTGCACTGGCTTTTCCACAAAGTGTTCAGTCATTTTCAGAAATTACTTCAGTAATTAAACATCTTCTGCATTCTGCATTAGCAGTTCAGCACACGCTGCTTCAGCCTTCTGCATTCACAGTGCAGTTTCTTCAGAAATTGCTATCCTACTTTTATAATTGTGTTTTTCCCAAAAGGCAGTTTAGTATCCAGGCCCCGGCATGAACATTAAACACTGTACATAACTGTTTCAGACTCACCTTACACAGCCCTTAGTTTGTGACTGAAAAAATGCTCGAAATAAAAGATATTACCGATGCCAAAGAGTTAGCCCTGAGGCTAACGCAGAAGCGTTTACTAAGTGTTTGACTAAGGTACCAACAGCCACTATAGTAAAATACAATGTTCCAATGAATATGTATAAAGAAAAGAAGCATTCTATAGCTGTCTAGAAGGAAGAGGGCCAACTCCAGATCTGTTTTCATTCCTTTTAACTCCCTTACTTCTCTCCATCGGTTGAAAGCAATGCCGAGGGTTACCCATGTTTTAGCCCATGCTCTATCACTGTCCCATTTAGCTTTCTTCTGCTCTTCTGTCCTTTTTCTTTTTGCCCAGTCCAGCTCCTGTTCCAGTGTCCACCATTACACCAAAATAAATCCAAGAAACCCCCTTCTTTTGGAAAAAGGACAGATCTTACTTTTCACTCCTTCAACTTAAAAGTTGGCATGGTGTTGTTACTGAAATGTAAGTCTGCTATAAATCAGTCTGGTCCTGTCCGACCCGACCAGTGAAGCTGGAAATAAAACAAAGATATCTCTGATTTGAATTGATAAAGCACTTTGTGACTCTGTCTGTGAAAAGTGCTCTATAAATAAAATTTACTTTACTTTACTTACTTTACTAAATATCATTTAGAAATAACCTATTCTGGTGCTGATAATCTCATTTTAAATTGCAGACTATGATCAGGCACATTTATAAAAATGAGACTTTTTCAACATCATGTAGAAAGTCCTCACAGGACCTTTAAGTTGTAAGTAAGTTGGTAAGTTGGATACAATTGTGTTGAAGACTGCAGTGCACCTATTGCTTGTAGATATCATTTGACTTGTTTTTTTTGTTCATGAACAAATCAAATGACATCTACAAACAATAAGTGCACTGCAGTCTAAAACACAACCATATCCAACTTATTTGTTCATACTATTGATATTGTTATTTCTATATCAATATTTCTTTATATGACCTTTTATACTTTTTGTGGTTGTTGTTTCAGCTGGTTCTGGAATAAAGGACAAGTTTGTCATTTTCACTCGTCTGTTTCACATTTTTAGTATTTTTGTTGCCAATTCATATAATCCTTTAATCAAATTGAATCAACGAAAATAATCAATAGATTAACTGATTACAAAAATAATCACTAGCTGCAGCTCCAGATGTGATGAATAATGGTGTGAGAAGGCAAAAGTGAACGTAACACCCCTTGCAGAGATGGTCAACGGTCAAAGTTGTGAATTCTTGGTAATGCCATTGATGGATAAGCAACGCTGATAACTAATGAAGTCTGACTGTGTTTGTCTCATCCTTCATTTTGCTTCACCTGCTCCTCTTCCGTTATTTCACCCCCCCCCCCCCCCATGTCTCTTTGTCCTCGTTTGACACCATCAGGAGTCCTACTTCCACTCACGTCAACTCCCCACCAGCTACACTTCGCAGCCATGTGACCGCTTTCTCCCCACTGTGCAAGCCCCCTCCTCACTTTGTCCTCATTTGTCGGTCTTCCCCTCACATGACCCCTCTCCCTCCTTCTCCCAAATGCAGGACTTTGGCGTAGTGTTGCGTGCATGCAGGCCCAGATGTCTGCTTTAAGGGATAACGACACCAAAGAACCACCAACGCTTCATTCGATTAATTTTAAACACCATCTTTAATCTGATCTAATCAAACCACTCTCATTTGGCCAGTGTCAGAGTGCTCAAACTCAACTCAAAGGGGAATTACATCTATATTTGTCCATATTCTAAAACTTTAACATGCAAGGAAAGAAAATGCTTGAGGGGCTTCAACCTGACTTAGAGGGAAATCAAGATGCCATTTTACACCTTTAGACAAATATTTAAAGGCTAATATCAGTAGTGATTTTAGTCTAGTTTTGTGAGGTTTGAACCTTTCTACTTTCTCAATTACAATAATAACAATGATAACAATAATAACAGTAGTAAATAGTTGACTCAACAGAGCTTTTTCTGGTTTGGAAGTGAAATATGTAATTATATATTTAGTATATTAATTGTATGTGTGTGTGTTCTGAACAAAGAAATATGGAGCATCAATAACCTCTTTCATTCTATTTTTGCATTAGATCTGCTTTACTGATTTTAGCATTTAACATTTCTAGTGTCAACCAGAATGAAGCAACATACAATGTCAGAGAAACAACAGTATATTGTTTTTTTTTTTCTTTGCAAATACAAATTTAAGCTGTTCTTTTTTTTATTGAGGTACTTTTTAGTGAACTTTTCTGGGTGAGTAGCTCAGTCATGCAGTGTTTTATGTTTAGAGCCTTTAATCAGAGACTTCAGACTTACTTTATTATCATTCAATAAATGCACCATCAGTACCTTATTAAACAATATATCAGTGCTATTTCACTATTGTATTTCACTATGTGAAATTGTATTTCACTATGTGAAATACAATAATGAAAGTGTTGGATCTGCACTGCAAATGTCATTTGCTGTTGTTTATTGCTCCAAGTGTTCAAATTAGATCCTTTTTAGCAGAATAGATCCTCTTTGTTATGGTTAACATCTATAAGAGGGGGCTACCAATAAAAGAAACCTCAGTAAAACAGCACTCTCTTGAAATGTTACTCTCTTGATATTAACTCAAACTGCAAAACCCTCATCATCTATCAACAGTAAAAAACTATAATAAGGAATAGAAAAACTGTCAACCTACCCTTTAAATGTGATTTACATTTGCAGTCGTAGTCAGAGTTGCCAACAGCTTTTGCTTCCTTTGTCCTAATTGTTAAAAATGCTGTATTTAATTCATTATTTATTCTTGAAATATAAATATCCCATTTTTTGCTAATTGTTTTTCAGAAGCATGCCACTTTTTTCCATTTTGGTTGGGCAGTGTGGTCACTTCAGCCCAATGGAAAATGTGTTGTCGGTGTTCATAAGGTCACATCAGCATGTGCATCACAGTATGAAAAAAATGGAAAACCCATGTCCAGTGTAGCAGTCAGGTCCAGATGAAAGTGTGCATCATCCCGTATTTTACAGTTTTGTTTCCCTGTCATCTCATTTGTTTTTGTTTTTTCTTTTTTTTTTTTTTGAATCAGACATCCTTTTGTACAGACTGATATGGATCGGTTTCACAGACGTGTCTTTGTGTTACCCCACTGCTGTCATTATTCATGTGGGATGGCCAGATGGTGCATGTTTGACTGAGTGGTAGAAGAAATGGGCACTGGAAAGAATATTTTATCTTGGCAGTATTGAAAGTATCAGTCATTTCTTAGACTGTAGCAATGGTCCCTCTTCTGTCATTAATTATTTTTCACATTAACATTGTAATTTCATGAGTCTTAATGAAGATGTGTGTGTGTGTGTACCTGTGTGTGCTGAGTCACTCAGCCAATAGCCCTCGCGGCTGTCAATGCCTTTTGCTAAATATGCTAATTACCCAACACCTGTTTGTATAAGAGAGCACATCTCAGCAAACGCACACTCTGAACGCAAGCTAGGGACTGCAAACAGAGTTTTAAGCTTTTCTTGAAACATCTCTGAACTTAGTATTTCTTCTGTCTTCAGCAGTGATGGAGCCCATGACGGTGACGACGTCGGTGGTCGGACCGGAGGAGTTCGACCGCAACGCCCCCCGGATCTGTGGCGTGTGCGGCGACAAGGCCACCGGCTTCCACTTCAATGCTATGACCTGCGAAGGCTGCAAAGGCTTCTTCAGGTAGGTTTGACTCCTTCATGAGGATCGATGTCTGTTTCACCATCCTTAACACTTGGTAGCGTTTAAGTGTGATAGATGGCGCTTTATGGTAAATGTGTGTTGCTGCTGAATCGAAGGTGTTACTGGAAACTAATGATGTGGAGGAGGTGTTGTCTCAGCGTACGTTGTGTTTGTTTCACACTGGCATCTTAACGGTGTGTTTTCTGCCAACTTTTCCTTAATGTGAACATTAATTATATTGTGCTACAAATGAGCTCTCTTCTGTTTTTTGATGCTGAAAGTAGGATTGCTTTAATTTCAGGCACCAAAAAAAAAGGCAACAAATTTCTCTGAAACTCAGTTGAGACACTGTGCCAAGTTTTTCATACTGTGATAAATCCTTGATACACTAAAAACAATTTTAACTTAGTGCAATCTTCATGGTGTCTAGATATTTTCTTGCTTCTTGAATATATGTATATATATATATATATATATATATATATATATATATATATATATATATATATATATGGTGGTGGTCCAGAATGCAGCAGCGCGTCTGGTCTTCAATCAGCCTAAAAGGGCACATGTCACCCCCTTACTCATTGAGTTACACTGGCTACCCATAGCTGCCCGCATCAAATTCAAATCTTTAATCCTAGCCTACAAAATTCTCCGTGGGTCTGCTCCTGTCTACTAAGGTGCACTAATAAAAGCTTATGTCGCCCCACGACCACTCCGCTCGTCTGGGGAACGTAGTCTGGTGGTCCCCAGACCTTGTACAAGACAATCCAGGCTCTTTTCATGGGTCGTTCCACGTTGGTGGAACGCTCTACCAAGTGCTACAAGAACAGAGTCATCCCTGCCTATCTTCAAGAAGCTCCAGAAGACCCAGCTCTTCCGAGAGCACCTCCTGTCCTAGCACTTTCAAACATTCCATTTTAAATATTCTAATAAGGTTTTTTCCCAGGACAACCACAGATTCTTTCACGATTATCTCTGGACCTGCTGCGGTGGTCCGGCCTCTTCCCTGCCCTCATCATCACCACTCACTTATCCTCAACCGCCTCCATGTGTCTCCCCCTACTACCCCCTTCTCCCCCTCTCCCCCAGTCCCTATCTCTATCGCTCTCTCTTTTTCCCCTTCTCTACTCTCTCTCTTTAACCCCAACTGGTCAAGGCAGACGGCCATCCTCCAGGAGTCTGGGTCTGCTCGAGGTTTCTGCCTGTTAAAGGGAAGTTTTTCCTCGCCACTGTCACCAGTCACAAGTGTTTGCTCCAGGAGGATTCTGTTGGGTTTCTGTAGAATTGACTTAGAGTCTGGTTTTGACCAACTCTATATATAAAATGTCAAGAGATAACTTTTTTGTGATCTGGCGCTATATAAATAAAATTTGATTGATTGAGTGATTTAATTGGTTTTCCCCTGTAAGTCGCTTTGGAAAAAAGCGTCTGCCAAATGCATAAACATAAACATATATATATATATATATATATATATATATATATATATATATATATATATATATATATATATATATACACTATGTACTGTATATGATGGTTCTGTTGTGAGATTTAAGTTTATTGCCAGCCACACTGACTAACATCAATAGATAAATAGGTAGATTTTTTTTTTTTAATTTAAAACATGTTCAACATTCACAGTACTTATAGTCTCTTCTCTTCCCATGTTTGAAAAGGAGTCGGCAGAAGTATAAACATACATATTCCTACCTCATTACACACAAATCAAATGATTTTGTTTAATTAAAGAACAGAACAGCACAAAACAATACAGCTGTATTTCTATCTCTAGGCACTGTCTTTCTTAAAACACTCATTTAAATCAACTTTGGGTCATGTATGTCAGAAAACAATGAAACACTGTTAGTACCACTATAATTGTTAACATTGCTGTTAAACTAAAGCTCTTTCTGTTGCAGTAGTGATATTTATGTGCATCGGAAAAAATAAATAAATAAATAAATCCAAAGAGGAATAGGAGGAAAAGAGGACAACCAGGAATCCCAGTTTTGCACAGAAAGCTTGACGTTCATATTAACATGTATAAACAGGCCACATTCTTATTAAGTAAACATTGGTTGCGGCAGTAATCACACTCAGAATGTTGTTTTAGTTTAGGATCCTCAGGTCTATGTGCAGAGTTATTAGTGACTGCATCCCTGCTAAACTGGAAGGTAAAGTAACATCTGAATTTCAATCCACATTTGGAACAAAGCAGACATATTATATTGACTGAACTTTGGTGTTGCTGATATGATCCAGTGAGATGACTTTTCTCTGATGGTGAAAGCGGGTGTTATCTGCTCTTATTCAGGTTGTTTTATAAATGATTTTGTAACAAAATTGGTGCTCATTTACATATACTAATATGTAATGACAGCCATATAGATGTAAAACATGTTTTAATAATTAACAGCTCTATCTTTCTTTAGCACAAACGTATAAATATAATAAAAAGTAACATTGTTGTCAGTAGGGCTGCACGATTAATCGATTTTAAATCAAAATCGGATTTTTTAATTAGGACGATTTTTAAAAAAGGGAAATCGTAAAATCGATTTCATCTCTCTCGTGCCTCCGGGTCGCGCGCTTGCGGGCTACCGTAGGCTCCTCCTCCTATCAGTGACAGCGGTCTTTCACAGAAGTCCGTGTAATGACCGGACTTTAAATGTGTTAATGAGCCCGCAGTACTTATAGCAATGTAAGACGTGGCTTCACGCACGGATCCCGCAACTGAAATAGAACTGCATGCGGATCACTCATCTTACATTGTCCCGGATCCGTACCGTACTGTCTTCTTCCGAACCGGGTCCGGGTCTTGGGGTCATCAGCCTCAGCAGAGGAGCCCACACAGCCCTGTGCCCACACACATCCACCAGCTCCAGGGATAGAATCCCTCCAGTGTGTCCTGGGTCGGTCTATTCCATGCACGGATCCTTCAGTTTAAATAGAACCGCATGGGGATCACTCATTTTAACGTGGTCCACGCACGACTGATGCCTGTCACTGACTCGCATTGCTATCACTTCTGTGGGCCCAGATACCCCAAAAAGAAAAAAAAAAATTTAAAAATTAAAAAATTAATTTAGTCCTCTTACTTGCTAAATTTTTCATTCACAAATGTAAGTTCTGTAACACAAAAACAAATATTATTTATTTTTTGAAAGATGTTGAACTTTATTTAAAGCTGTTAGATAAATCTGGAACCAAAAAGGCTATAAAAACATAAGTATTTGCTCTGATTTGGACATTGTATTGTAGTGTATTCCCCCTGGCAAACTTATGTTATTTTCTTCTATACATTGTTTGTACACTCTGCTTCATTCAATAAAGATTTAATTAAGAAAAAATGAACTTCTGTGAGTTCATCACATGATCCCATCACAGATTTGAGGTTAAAGCAGTGCCTTGCATTGTGGGCTGCTCACGAAAATGACATGCTGACTTCTGTTGTCTTTTGTAGTTTTACCCAAAAATTGAAATCGAAAATCGAGTTTTTAGAGGAAAAAATCGGGATTTTTTTTTTCCGCCAAAATCGTGCAGCCCTAGTTGTCAGTATGGACATGTTATTCAAATAGTAATTTAAATCATTTATTGGGCTAGAATTTCACAAGGCTTTAATTCAATTTAGCGAACAGTGCAGTACTTAACATAATGATGCAGTGTGTGTTTTTTCTGCTTGGCTGCGTGAACATGCATATGCAGTGTTTTTAGAACATACTGTACATAATTCAGTGCCCTGTGTACTCTTGTTTTTTTCTCAGTTGATCATTCACATGCACCGTCGCTGATGTAACACATGCTTACAGTATTCATTCTAAATTGGATTTGCTAATGAATGACAGTATAAAATTGTTTTTATTGAATTTTTCCACACTTACAAATAGCAAACCAAAGTACATACCCGACCCCCCTGCACACCCACCGTAAATAATGGAAAATAAATTAGTATTTAAAAATGGTAAATTAATGGTGTAAAATCAATTTGTTAAAAAAAAAAAAAAAAAAAAAAAAAATATATATATATATATATATATATGTTTAATATATAAAGTAAAGGGTCATTTGTCATTTACATTTATTCACATCCCAGGAAGATTCTCCAAGTACATCAAGAATGGTTTCCAGAACTTTTTAACGTATTGCTTGAGCCTCGAGTCATGTACCTAAGTTGTTCCACCTTTAGATGTGCAAGTTAATCCATCAACCAGTGTTACTAATGAATGATATATGCAGTTTTAATCTAAGTAGAAGCATAAAGACATCACTCTTCAAACAAAAATGGTTTTATTCTCAATGGAATCGTACACTTTGAGTCTGATTTACACACTAACATACATGTATGATTTTTCAGTGAATCATTTATATAACTTTGACCTTTCCTTGGAGTGGAATTGTAGATCTCCTTATTCCTCAGCACTGAGTCACTTGTTTTCAGTGAGTAGGCCTGAAAGGTGACAATTAAAATGCTATGACTTTTAAACTAGCTGTGGATGATCTTGACATCCTGTTACTATTGTTGTGGACTTTTTGGTCATATCCACTGTCCTTCATAAGCAGATGGAGTTTGTTCACATCAAGTGTTGAAATGTCTGCACATGAGTTAATATAAAGATTTTGTCTTCCTGTAGGCGCAGCATGAAGCGCAAAGCCAACTTTACATGTCCCTTCAACGGAAGCTGCACCATCACCAAGGACAACCGGCGTCACTGCCAGGCCTGTCGCCTCAAACGCTGCATCGACATTGGCATGATGAAAGAATGTGAGTCAACCTTCCTGAGCTCTGATACGAAATAGTTATACAAAGACTTTATTTTCACACATTTTCAGTTGTCCTCCACTGTTCTGGCTAATCTGTTATGAGTTGTTGAGTAGGTAACTGCTTTTTGCAGTTGTTTCACTCTGCTTTCTCTTACAGCAGATAAGGCTCAGGTTGATGCAAAATCTGAAGTCCTGTTTTATAATAATAGTCGAACCAAACATATCTGAAACAGCTCTAACTTTATATTGTAGAGTTTGATAAAAGTTTTCCACAGGAATTCTGAGCCCATTTGACTCTATCAACTATAGATGAAGGATGGGTCTCCTGTTAAACTTAGACTTGAACCCTTACCACTGACACTTTGAAATACTTTCAGATTCCTTGAATATATTAATTCTGGTTTGGAGAGTGAAATATATAAATCCCTTCCTGTCTTTCTTTGAAGACCATTGATTTTCTCTTAATTGTTAAAGTGGTTAGTGGCCAATTTTTGCTCTTAAAGGGACCTTATCTGAATGCTGCTAAAATACCACATCAAATTTCTAATCAGCTGTTTCAAATGACATTGTTATTTCATTATTCTAACTCATCATTACCCCTAAATCCCCCCTGTTCCAACTTTTTTCAGTGTGTTTTAGGTTGAATGTAAGGAATGGATGTACAATTGAAATTAAGAGAGATGAGAATTAACAATTGTCAAAAAAAACAAAAACAAAAACCCAGAAATATCAACAGCAGTCCTTATTGTTCAGTCCAGTTTCAGCAGTGAAGTACAGTAATGCTAAATTATTTGTATAAATCATACCAGAAGAAGGCACCTCTTCAGGAAATAAAGGTATAATGCTGGTATGTGGTGAATCAAATCCTGTGAGTTTTGACTAAGATGTGTGTTTGTTTTTTTTTTTTTTTTTTTTTATGTTGTTCTGTTTTAATCATTTTTTGAATGTTTGTGTATATTTCCTGACATTGAGTTTAGGTTGTAATCATCTGCCGTTGTCAACAGGAAGTCATGCAAAAAAAGAAAAAAAAAACAAAAAAGGTTATTGTCTAAAATGGTGGACAATGGATTGTTCAGACTGAGACACAAATGCTAATTAAAAACAACCTCCTGTGTAGTTATGGGTAATTAACATCTGTTTAGTTTTTAGACTGGATTTAGGAAAACTAGACTTCTGGGACATAATCATCTGTCTGTGTGTGTGTGTCTGTGTGAGTGGAGTTTTCTTGAGATCTTTGGTAACGTGTACTGATTCAGTGTCCAGATTCCTCTTGATATGAGAAAGTTCTATCACTAGGAAATGACTGTGAATGTTTGAAATCACTTCCTTTTAAAAAAGATGACATTTAAACGCTGTGATCCAGATTAAATGACTGAAATACCTAAGCAAACGTAATGTTGTTTGCAGTTGTGGTAAACAAAGTAAGCATATTATTAAATCTATCCATTAGTCTGTAATGCCATGAAATAGACACATAAATTACATTTGTAATGGCTGCCACAGGCGGCAAATTAAAGGGAAGTCTCCTATTAATGCTCCTTTTGATGGAATATGTATTTAAGCAGATGCTTCAGGATTAGTGCATCCTGCATGGGCTCAAATATGGAATTTAAGTTATGTTAGTTTCTGCTTTGGACAGAATAAATTTGCATGTTGTAGATATATCAGATTGAATCAAATTAATTGGACAAAGCGTCATTATTTTTATTGTTTTATTGATGTTAATGCTTGCAGTTCTGTGTGGTATTAAGTCATTATCTTATGTTTAATCAGTTTCCAGTTTTGAGTTACACTGGACCGATCCCTGTTGTGTTTGCTGGTGAGTTGACTTCCTAGATAATCTAATATGTAAAAGCTACTGAACAAACAGCAGCCAATAGGATCAATGGCAGGGTGTAAACTGATCTGATTTCAACTACGACACAGATAATGGTGAATACACATGGGTCTGGTTGGACCATATGTCAGAGTTACTTGGCTAAAAAAGGCGCCAAAGTAGATCCTAGCAGATGGTTTTTCAATAGCAGCAGTTAGATGGCATTAAACAAAGCACAGCCATTGTTAAATACAATGAGCTACACATAGAAAAGTCTATTTGATGCAGGTTTGCTCTTATAGATGATGGGTTTTCACAGGCAGCGTGCAGGAAGTGGTTTGAATGGAGAATAAGACATCAACTCAACTCTCAAAAATGTAAATTGACACCTTGTCACAACTGATTCATGTTGCGTACCACATTAGACATGGAGGTTTTTTTTTTTTTTCTTTCATGTCATGTGGGAGGGAATACCCTAGTTTCCATCACTTGTCACTTGTAAAGGAGTCGTAAACGTTTGTGTTTTACAACAATATTGCACTAAATTTCAGTGAGTTCATGGGAAGTTGACGCATTATCTATGGGGAGAACCAAAATGTTATAAAAAACGTTTTACATGAGTCTATCACTAATTAAATTGATGAATGTGATACCATAATTTCTCTTAAATTTGAGACCAGACAGTTATTTGAAGTTTTAGATTATTATGAAATACACAACGATAGGATGAACGTTGACATAAAAGACAAAATGACAGAAAAAACATTTAAAAAAAATATTCTCTTGAAATTTGTCGAATTATGTAAAAGATAGTGTACATTTTTTAACAAGATGAAAACAATATGGAGGACAAAGCAAGGTCAACATTATATGCAAGACAAGGTAAATGTTTAAGGAAACCACAGAGATAACAAAAACACAATAGTATCTTACGTATATCTAAGCTATCGTCACAGTTTTCTCATCCAGCCCCATGTACAGTAAATGAAAAAAGAGAAAATGGAGGAAGAGGGGAAAGGAAGGAAGTTGAGGGGGGCTCCAGTCCTGTCCAACAATGCCTCCCTTTCTTCAAAGACACACACAATGGTCCGGCCCACATTTCATTCACAAACACTCTGCTGTTGTGTGTTTGTATTTTCTTTTCTTTTTTTTTTTCGGGACATGATGAAACGATGCCGGTCAGGGTTCAGAGTGATGATGACGACCGAGTTGGCCACAAACAGCCTCATGACACCAGAGTATTTATATTTTCCTGAGAGGAGCTGAGGGAGGAGTGAACAAGGAGTGGGGTGGGGTAGGGGCGTCTCATTAGTGTAAAATAGTGTCTTTGTTGTCACCACTGGCAGGTTCAGAGGAAGGCCACTGTACTCTACTCAATGCACCAGGGTCTCCAGGGTCTCTGCAGCACTAAACCTATTTCACACCTCAAATTCCAGCTGTATTTGCATGAAAATATGTGGAAAATATTCACTCAGCAGACACTGAAGAGACAAGAAGTCCTCACGTCACTGGTCAAACTGAATTTGTCCTCACTGAAACACATCAGACGTTTAAGTTCCACATCAGTGCAGTCTTGAGCACTGTTTAGTCTCACAAAATGCATGTTCAGCAAACGCTACACAACAAAGCATTTTCCCTCAAACACATATTTCTGTGATCCTTTTGTGTAACGTCACCTGTTGTTAATGAAACACAGACTAGCACCAGATATTAACCTGGTTATGTTAAGATAGTCTGTTACTCACCTGTAAACTGACACAAAATGATTCTGGTCATGATGTGAGACAATGGAAGGTTCTGATCAGCTGCTTATTTTGTTGGTTTGTGTTAACAGTTTGATTTAGTGCTTCTGTGTTTCATTTTATTGTTTATTTAGTTATTTAGATTATTTTACTCGATTCATTTTTGTTAAGTTTGTTGATTTTATTTAATTAAATTTTTTTAACATCATGCTTATTTTGTTCATGTTGATTTAGTTAAATCAAAACAAAAAACATAGTGAATATAAATAGCGGCTTTTCCATTGGACATCTATGTGAAACTTTACCGTTATTTACTAAATGTCGAAAAAACAGAAGTGCATAATGGTTTTTCCATTATATCACAAATGCTATGATTTGTTTATTTATTATCATGAGAGGACATGAGAAGTCATTCCATAAACATGCCGACAAACATAAATTTCATGTTGATTTACAAATATATGTTATTATATATTACCCCTCTACACTGTACTAAAATTAAAAATTATTCGGTTTCCTGGTGTGTCCACACATACCGTGCCATGTTTCTTTTAAAACTCTTCTTCACTTGTTGTAACATCCGTCAGCATCTGTTTTTTTAATTTATGTGACTGTAATTGCAGAAAAGGGTCTTTCCATTGCCAGCGCAAAACTTTTCATCGAAAAACAAGAATTTTGGTGAAATTGTCATTTTTCCATTTGGCAAATTTTTATGCGCAAGTTCTATTCACACAATTTGAGGGTCAATGGAAAAGCAACTAGTGAGATAACAGAAGCTTCATTCATTTAAACCAACCTGTACCCTGCCTTTAGTTGTTGGGAGCTTAGATAGGGTCTATTTTATCTTTACTATTAATTTTACAGCCAAGCATCAGCTTCATGCAGAACAGCACTGGGGCAACAGAGTGATAGAGGTGAAACTCTGAGGTCGAAAAATGGCATTCATTCAGCCCTTCATATTATATTGTGGTGCTATAAAAAGTGTCCCTTGGCTGTATATATCTCTTTAAAATATATGTTTCATTTTAATTTTGAAAAGACTTTTTTTCCCCATTTTTCTTGAATTTGTTTATTGTGAACGTGTCTCTTAGGGTTAATTAGTATTCCGTTCCCCACTGTGTTTGTGTGCCTTAATATTGGCAGCTTTGTCTAAGCCTCTGCAGCATTAAGGATGGATTTGTGTGTTTGTGTAAGTGTGTGTTTTTTTTTTTTTGTGTGTGACCTCTGTATGCCAACTCTGTACATAGTAAACACACCAGCGCTGTTCCCAGTGTGACAGAGGTTACAGTGATGCCAGGAAAATACCTCTGTGTGTGTGTTTGTGTGTGTGTACTCCCATGTCAGCTGTGTTTATGTCTGTTTGCATGGGTGTGTATTTCTAACAGGATTAGAATCACAGGAGCTTCTGAGACGTTCAAGTCCTCAGATGATTGCATTTCCCACCCTCGGCGTCATTCAGTGGTAGAGCTTGGCCTGCGGTGCTGCCCTCTATTTACTTTGCTAATTCTTCAACCTCTTGCCGAGTCTTTTGTACTCTTCCTCTTTGACAACATGCGTCACTAGAAGTGCTTAATGCTCAAATTATTGTCAGGCAACAAAAGGTATCATTGACAAAACAACATTTGTCACTCTAGATTTTAGATTTGTAATCTGCAGCACACTTAGAGTCACTGAACTAATGCTGCATATATCAGCAATTTTTGTTGACACTTTGCTTTCAGCACACCCTCCTTTGTTTGCTTTTGACTCAACAAATGTGAGTGGCTACTATTAACAAACACAGAGTTTCTCCAATAGTGACTTTCTTTTTTTTTTTTTTTCTTCACTTTTTTGTACTACTTCATGCATGAAAGTAGCAAAAGATGTGAAAAACAGGAGAGGAATCACATGCAGCAGATGGGCCAAAATGAGCCCCAAGTCTGGGTTTAAAATTTGTAAATCTAGATTAGGAATCAAGCAGAAAACTGTGGCACAATTTGTCCAGAAGAGAATTATATTGGAAGATGGAGTTTATATTGTCATAACTTTGGTTCTAAAACGAAGAGCTAATTTTAAAGTGATGTCATTATTTAATCAGTTTTCCACCTCAGACTTAACTGTACATTAAAGACAGATATGTGTCTAAATAAACCAGCCCAGTCTTTACACTCTCCATTCACTCCATTCTGACTTGTTGATAAGTCATTTCATTGTCAGCTAGGAGTGTGACAAAATATCGATACGGCAAACTGTCGTGATATTTTATCTTACGATGGATTATCGATGCGCTCTCCCCGCGTATCGTTTTTTAAATTATTGTATTAAAATATAGCCGCTATAAACTTCTGTCATCGTTCCTCATTAGTGAGTTGAGTGAGTTTACATATCCTCCAGGGGGCACTCCTCGTGCAAGTGGCTGAAAATTGGGCTGAAGTCACAGAACATGGCAGACTTGAGCGGTGAAATTAAACTGAAAGATTCATCGGTATGGTTTTAATCAAAGTGTGGATTCACTTTGGCTTTTATAGTGTGGATGAGACAAAGCTGGACAAGGACTTTGCAGTATGTTAGAAGTAAGATCTGTCTCACAAAAATATGATGTAATGGCGGCACGACAGTCATGCATACTTTAAAGACATGAGATGTCATGTTTTCTAAATGAGTTTAAAATGAGACTGATCTCATGAAACGATGTTGTATGTCACACCAGTTCTCATGGCGTTTGGCATACTATACGTATGCATTCTCGACCTTTCACGTGATATTCAAAGCCATTTGATGGAGGGCAGTATATGCCAAGATCTCCAGTTCACATAACTGTAACTCCTAACACGCCAGTTAAAAGTGGCATGTATATTTACGCCAGTCATGATATCAGATTGTTTAAAATAGTGTCACTGTTTGTCAGACACCAAAAAAAAATCCTGTTTACTGTTATGTTGAACTGAAACAGTGTCATTGTTTTTGCACTATTGCTGTTTGTACTCTGGTTAAATCATGCTGTAAAATATAATCTATGAAATGTAGTTTTGTTTTTATTTCTTTGAGTTTTACCCCTATAAACACAGATATATCATAGGTTATTAAGAGCAATATATCGATGATCGCAGTATCACCACATCAAGATATTTTTGTTATTGGGAGCCATGTATCGCGTATTGTATTGTGAGATGCCCTGAGATTATCACCCCTATTCTCAGCGCCGTGAGGGCATCCTGACGCCTGACTGACCTGAATTCACCTCCTGAAGATCACAGCCGTGGGAAAGGCAGAGACTAAGCACCAAATCAAGCCTGACACGTACTGTATCGCACCGGTTCTGGGCATTTGCAGCCTCTGTAGCATCACAAATTAGATGCTGTGCCTTTGCATCTTTGTGTCTCTGGCATTACTGGCATTGACCGAACCCTTAGTTTCTCCTTCGTCTTTGGTTCTTTGTGCCATGCACGGCACCACATCCAGGCGGTCGCCTTCCAAGGAGCAAACTTGTCTTTTTGGTAAACTGCGCTGTGTCTGCCAAGCGCTGTGGGGTGGTCAAGATGTTCCTTTGATGGTCTGTTGTGTTTTTTCCTTAATGATGCCATCCAAGGGCTGAGACTTGGCTGTGGGACAGCTGACTGGTTCAGTCATGTTCTGGCCTGAGAATACTTGCTTATGCTCCCTTTGCCAAACTTTACCCAAACTGTGCCTATTCATGATTGGGCTCTTGTGCTGCATACTTGGATGAGTTCACCACACGGAGTGGTTCTCGGCGGACGGCTCCTGGATGGACACTGGAGCAGAGCCAAAGCCTAATTAATGACGGTGGGTTGAAAAAGATGAAAGCCAAGAGAAAATGCTTTGGTGAGCGAAGCAGCCCTGATTCATTCACTTACCTTTTTTTAGCCTGTGTAGCCTGTTGTTGTTGTTTTTCTGCATCAAAACATTGTGCGGTTATGTAATGTAATGCCGCTCCTGTGGTTGCAACCCGAAGTGCAATCACTGAAAATCCACTTCAAATATAGTTGTTTACATTTTCCACAAAAGCAACCAGTATTTAAGTGGATGATCAGAGCTCTATTTAATTTAAACTCATCCCTGCCAACACATCGGTCTGTTAGATTAACAGTTACCGTAAAGTATGTGTTTATTTGGTTTGTGTAGTCATTTGCTAAAATTTGTGGGTCTCCACTTCACTTTCATATTTTATTTTAAAAACACATTTGAGAATTCTCTGTTTGAACAGATTAAGGCATTAAAACAGTTCGTCTAGTTTCCAGATCAAAGAGCAGATTAGTACAGCACGTGTTTTTCTTACATAAAGCAAACACTGTAAGAGTATTTAAACTGCATGAACACGTTCTCTGTCCTGGAAAAAAAAAATCCTATAAACTGTGGAAATGTTTTAGTTTTCTGAAGCTCCTGTCTGTAAGGACTGAATGCAGGACAGTTTGTGTGGGGCTCTCTGCTGTATCTTACATTGCTCGAGGTCGGTCCATCTTTGGCGCTCATGGCCTGTCTGGCAGTCGAGCCGTCTGTCTTTCTGTCGGCACAGTCGAGTCGTTCATGGGTAATCGGTCACTGTGGCGGCGAATCAAAAGGATAATATGGGCCGCCGAAGCATTCAGGGGTCAGCATTGTACTCCAGCAGGGACCTGGATGACTAGAATGCCCCTCTGGTGTTATTTTAAGTAGAGCTCTAGCTATCACTTATTTTTATAACCAATTAATCCATTGGTAATTTTCTTTGATTTGATTCGCTATTAAAGAATTGATTATTTGAATAGGTGAAAAAAATAGTAAAAATGTGAAACGGATATGTCTGAAAATGATAACTTGTACTTTATTCCAGAACCAGCTGAAAAAACCACCACACTAACAGGATATAAAAAAAAAACTATCTATATAGAAATAACAATAGTATAAAAGTATATATAAAAACATCTATAGATATAAACAACAAACAAGTCCAATGACATCTAACAACAATATGTGCACTGCAGTCTTCAGCCCATTTGGATCCAACATATTAATTACTTAAGACAGAACTAACATAAAAATGAAAAAAAAAAAAAGACATTTTTAATGTTTGTGTTAAGGAGTATGGATAGGAGTTGATGAATTGTTTCATCTCTTAAGCATGTGCACTGTTTATAGTTTTGAACAGTGTGACAATATAATTTATTTGCTCTGTGTGTGGTCGCACAATATAAAGAATAAATGCTATTTGTAATGATTTTGTTAATTATTGCAATTATGAACTGGAGTGAGTGGGATTGGGACATATGTTTACTTTCATTTAAATATTGACCCTGATTATATTTGTGTGCAGCACATGTGTAGTTTACTGCGTTCTCTGTACAGTCTCCAGTCCTGGGAATCATTCAACATGCTCTTAGTCAAACACAGATGACATAAGACCTCCTGTGCTTTTCTCTGGGCTAAGCCTGTTCTCACACACTTGCATACAGTTTATATAAGGGCATATGGAAAAGTAACCAGTGCGTTCAGTGTGCCTTTTCATTAGGCTTACGTTTAGCTTACGTCAGGTTTTATTGTATTTTACATGCTTTTATAATGACAGTAAAAGGAAAGAATGTACATGGCTGGTCTGAAGCTGTTCAGTGTGCCTTTACCAGTAAAGAAACACAAACCCACATTTTGTTTTTAATTTAACCTTTATTTAACCATGAAGAAAGACTTATTGAGACTAAAAATGTCTTTTGTAAGAGTGTCCTGGCCAAGACAGCAGCAACAGAAGTTACAGAAAATAGAAATTACAGCCATACATGCACATTATGAAAAATGACTGATTTAGTGTCTGTATGTGTGTAAAAAACATAACCACGAACAGACTGAAAACTGACTTTGTTTTGATTCATAATTTGATACCGGCTTTTACAACATCAAATTAGAACAAGGAAACATGGTGCAGCCTGAATTCTTTTTTAACAAGTTGAAAACACTGGAGCATTTTGATAACATTTGAGCTGACAGTTAGTGCTGCAACAACAAATCTATTAAATCGATCCAAATCGATTCTTGAAAGAGTTCAGCAGTGGATTTGTTAGGTCTTGAGCACGTTAGTATTGAGGCATGCCCGCATGCTGTGTAGTGTAACAGAGGAAAACACAGAGCAGCATGGCTGAGGCTTCGGATGCTGGGCCAGATTTTTGAAGCTAGGATAACGTTATGTTCCCGGTGGCCACAGCAGCCCCATTTAGCCCAAATGTAATGCACGATTAATGGAACAAAACTTTAATATGGAGGAAAAAAATGGCCAACATCCTACAGCGTAGTATGTTTCAGGCAAACAGGGCTGTGTGGCTGCTGGGAATATAAACCTTGCTTATGATAGCCTACTTTAGCCCACTAGCTAGTTGGACACTGTCGTCATAATTATAATGTTTTCATCCATCTCCATTTATCAGGCCACCAGACTAATGTTACCTACTGGAGCTGGTTGAAGACTATAGCTTGCTAGTCTCTAGTCATAACAAGTCTAGGTACCGGGCTAGTGCTCGCTAACTATACTCAAAGCCATTGCGGGGATGTAATCATTAGTGATTTTGGGTTAAATACCTATCTTTGAGAACTGAATCTTTTGTGTTTATCTGATGAATCGATTAGTTATTAAAATAATCTGCAGATTAATCGATTATTAAAAAGCATTAGTTGCAGCCCTACTGACAGTGTAAACATTATTAAAACATTAAGACAAAAATGGAAAGTCTATATCATGATAGTGATATTTATTATGATGTAAAATTACATTGTGATAAACCAGGGACATTTTTAGCAAGATAACTAAAATTAACTTTCAGACCAAGGTGTTAAAGTCACTCATTTCCTTTTGAGTTTATATCTACTGAAACGTGAATAATTCTATCACGATGACAGGCTTTCACAGTATTTTCACCAGTTCAGCAGCATTGTCATGTGCAGTGAGTTGCAGCTAATGTAAGATCTCCTGTACATACAGTACAGTGATAATCATGGTGAAATGTACAGGCAGTGGCAGAACTCAGAGATTATAACTATGGCATTCACACTCACACATATGTTTATTCTTAAGTGCCATTTACAATAGAGTGTGGCTTTTTTGTGTTGCGAATTTTCTCTTAAGGCATGTATGAGTCCATTTACAAAAATATTTTAATGTATTCGTATGGACAAAGTTTGCACCATCCTATTGTATTATATTAAACAAAATCAATTAATGTAAAATGTATGTTAAATCAATCACATAATCAATAAATCATCAGCTAAATTACTTTCTTTAGAGTTGATTGCTTTTATTGAAATTCTTCTTTTTCCTTGTTGGTAACATATTTCTGAATTCAGTGCGGGGCAGTAGAGGTAGACTTATTAGGCAGTTTAGGAGGATCATCATTATCCCAATTATCAAATCTCATGGACATGTAGTGTTAATCTGGTTTAAATAACCGATTTATAGGTATTAACATCTCTGATATGAAACATATTTTGTTTGTGCCAACAGACTGAGTTTTGAGAAAAACTGCCTCCTTTTAGGGTAATTAAAAATATAGAAGTACCTTAGTACTCATACACATTATCTAGTAAGTGCACTTTGAGTGCAAAAAAAAAAGTCTGTAAATCTATTTCAGGCCATGATAAATAATGATGAACTTTGTGAATATGAGATTCCAAATTAATGTAATGCTCCATGACGTGTGGAAGTGGTGTGCAGAGCAGAGATCTGCTCATCTAGTCAAACCTTAAAAGAGTTACTATAAACAGTATGTTTAAACCATTCTGCAGTCTCCACTTCTACAGCATGAATAAGGCAAAAGGCACTTAAACATCCAACACCCGCTGCATCAGCATATAAAGAGGCAGCAGATGTGACAGGGCCGTGGTCCGTGCCAACCTGAGGATATGTATGCCTCATGTAACCGGGGATGAAAACATGTGAAGCTTCCATTCCTGCACTTTCACCTAGATTTGAGTGATAGGCCACCGAAGTTAGATGTTTTTTTTTTTTTTTTTAGCTTTCTGTGCTTTGTTACTCTTTGTGTGAAGCAGGAGGTGTAAAGAGGATGTGGTGTCATTACACTAATCCTGTGTCTGGGTATGTGCGTGTTTACTTTCACTAAATGACAAGACAGCCCAGATCAGTTACTGTCTGCCGATGCATGAGCTGATAACGAACTCACCTGTTGATTAAACCCAAGGCTCGTCTGTGTGTCTTCTATCAGTCTGTCAGTATCTCTTTATTACAGATTCAGTGTCCAGATAAAACAAGAAAGCAAACAAAATAAAACAATGCAGTCCAAGAGAATAAATATACCAGAAGAACAATTACATGGTTCCTGCTGGGTCTTAAAAAGTCTTGAAAGTGTTCAATTTACAAATCTGCATTTAATACCTTAAAAAAGTCTTTAAAATCTTTTCAATTTTATATGCTATGTTGTCATAAGTTATGTTGCCATAAATTTGTTGGCTGTATTGTGTTAAAATGTGTCCAAACTAGAAAGAAAGTAACATTAGTCTACTTGGTTCCACACGATAATTTATATTGAAATTGGGAACAATTATCGCTAAATTTGTGGCCCCCAGTGAGAAATGACTTGGAACAATGGGAATCAAGGCGATGGAGTAAATACATTTTCCTAAATTGTACGAGTCATGAATTTTTGCCAGTATGGCCGTGAAATAAGCTATTACATTTTATTCTAAATATTCTTAAAAAGGTCTTAAAAAGTCTTAAATTTAACTTGTAGAAACCTCTACAGACCCTGAATTTTGAGAATACAGGTAAAAAAAAAAAGAGGTTTCTGTACTTCCTTGTAGGATTTATCACAGTGATTCCTTCATCATTCTATAAGTGTTTGTTTGAAGTAATTATAAAACCTCTTTCCATTCTGTTTTAACGTGATAAATGTATTTTTTTCAGATGTCTTGAACTTTGCTGATTGTAATAACTATGACCTAGCTGAAGACACTATTGGCATGATCAGGATGGTACAGCCTTAATTTTACTGAGGAAAAACATGTAATGAAATGATCCGACATGTTTCCTCACATTTTTTGGACAGCTGTGAATACAATATTTATGAATGTGTCTTTTTTCTATTATACCACACAGTATGTTAATAAATCCTCTGTTCCATCTTCTGTTACAGTTATCCTGACAGATGAGGAGGTTCAGAGGAAGAAGGAAATGATACTGAAGAGGAAGGAGGAGGAAGCGGCCCGCGAAGCAATGCGACCACGGCTGAACGACGAGCAGACAAGGATCATCTCCTGCCTGGTCGAAGCTCACCACAAGACCTACGACGCCTCATACTCTGACTTTTCCCGCTTCAGGGTCAGTGCACAACACAGAGGCGTCTTTTACCAAAACCACTGCTACATTATCACTGGTTGAGCCTGGATTCATTTGTATTCCCCTGGCAGCATTGGGTGGAGTAGGTTATGATGTCATGGTGCATAAGGGTGGGTCTCTTAACACAAGACAAAATGACAAAACGTCACATGTCCACAAAATCCAGAAGTATTACAGTGAGTGAATGCGTGTTTTTAAGTTTGCATCTATCAGAAGAAGAAACCCAGGAGACCAAGTACTGAACATTCATGTGTTACGGTGCTCTGTTGACAAAAATATTGTCTTAGAATATGAATACTGTTTGTCATGCTGCACCACAAAGCATGCAGCCTTTCTGTTGGTTTGAATTCACAACTGTCTGCCTTTGCATCAAAAACATTAAGTGAGAGCATATTTGGTTTTCAGCAGGGGTGTAGCACCAAAACACTGCATTTCAGCCCTATTTACATTATAATTATGTGGAAATTTTTCCCTCCGATGAATTTTTAATCCCAGAACAGAGTAAAATGAGAAGGGCATGTGAGGAGATCTGTAATACAATTAAAGACTGTTATATCTATTAATATGAATTTTGGTTCAGATCATTATTTTGGTAAAATGGTAAATGGACTGAACTTATAGCGCATTTTATACACCTTCATGGTGCCCAAAGCACTTTATAAGGCCTCACATTCACACACACACTAGTAGGCAGCTGCTGCCATGCAGGGTACTGCCAGGCTCTACTGGGAGTAATTTAGGGTTCAGTGTCTTGCCCAAGGACACTTCGACATGTGGACAGTCAGCGCCAAGATTCAAACCGACAACTCTTTGGTCACTGGACGACCTGTTCTACCAACTGAGCCACAGCCATTTTAAAGCATCTTTGGATGTTATGTTAAAAATTTCACATCCAACTTTTTCACATGTTGAGAAACCCAACTGATTGGTTTGGGTATCCTGACTAGGCATGCACCGATCCGACTTTTTCAGTTCTGATGATAATATCGATGCTGGGGCCTTGCGTATCCGTCAGTACCCAGTACCCATCCAATATCTTTGATGATGTGGGTACTATTATTAGTATTACTGTCTGCTGCCAAAAAATTTGGGAAAGTTATACCAGATAATAAATAGATAATATATATATTAAAGAAATACATACCGTCGTATTTGAAAAAGTCATAGTTACAATGACCTTCACACTGATTTTGCAATTATTTGACCATTTTAGCTAATGTGCTAAATCCTGGAAATCCCTATGCACATTTTTCTGGCTACTGGCGACTGCCTTTTTCTGCTGTGATAAAGAAACAGATTTTTTTCCACAGACAGTACACAGGTTCAGTGTTTAATATTTAGTGATATCTTATGGCAAAGTAGATTGCACCACTGTGCTCTCACTTGGACTCTGACCTAGGCCATAAAAAGTGCACGGTGACCCACTGACTGTAGATATGAAGAGTTCATTGTAGGGTTATTAACACACAACACACATACTATACTATGAAAACATAGTTACAGCATTATAATCTCTGTAAGTAGATCGCCATAAATCCTGATAGATCTTATACACTGGACTATTAAGTAATATTTTAACATGCATGGCAGGCGTGTATTGGAGTGTGTGGAGGAAAATGACTCTACTCTGAATGTGCAGCTAAGGGGTGCAACACCACTCCTGTGATCTTAACCCATAAAGACCTAAACATCCACCAGCACCGAAAAGCATCTACTGATTCAAAATGTTTAATACCTGTTGATCCAGTAATCCTATTAATACATGTAAATAATTGGTGTAAAATACAGTTTGTCATCTTTTCATGGTCATCAGATATGACCCATCTGGACGTTCAGAGGCTCTGTAGTGAACATGAAAACACTGTCATCTTCTACAACATTGATTCACCAGTAAAACCCATGGAGTTGGATCAGTGACGATGGATGGAGACACTTGGTTTATGTTCAGTTAATGATAGATTTGCCTAAAAAAGTCACTTTTTCTTCAGTTTTTTCTGTTTTTGAGATAACCCTCAACTTGTATGTAAGTTATTATGAACATCTGCGTGATCAGCAAATTTAAATATAGGAAAATACTTGGTTTTCACTGAAAAATGCAAAATACGGAGGATAATATTATAATAAATGATGATAAATCACAAAGGAAAGGTTAAATCAGGGTCTAGTGGGGCCTTAAAAGTCTTTAAAAGGTATTAAATATGATATGGTAGGCTTTAAGTTATGTTGCCATAATCTTGTTGGCTGTATTGTATTTAAATGTGTCTAGGAAATGTCCAAGCCGCAATGGAAGTAACATTAGTCTACTCCGTTCCAACCCGACAATTTATATTAAAATTAGGAGCCAATGACTGCTAACCTTTCAGCCCCCAGTGAGAAAAGATCACAGATTATTCAGCCCAACACACATGCAGCCAATAGTCACGCCACGTCGCTCGAGGAAGCCGACTCTAGGAACTTTAAGAGATGGCTTGCAAGCAAAAACTAAGCATGGGGAAGTGCACATTTAAAAATGTCTGGATGGAGAAAAGACCATTCTCGACCTCGCCCCTTGACACGAATTTTCCTAAATTTTAGGAGTCACAAATTTTTGGCAGTAAGGCCGAGAAACCGGGTGTGAAATGGGCACTGAATTATGTCCTAAGTAGTCTTGAAAAGGTCTTAAAAAGTCTTAAATTTATCTTGTAGAAATCTGTAGAAACCCTGTTAAATAGAGAGAAAAATCATTTGGGAACTGACACAAAAGTAGCACTGGGTCTTTATGGGTTAAATTAGTTCTTGTTCTAATACAGTTATTACAGAATTGAAGAAGTCTCTTGGATGAGAAACGAAACGTTTTCAAAAGAAGCAAGTCCAGTTGAACCTAGAAGAACTACCAAGATTGAATAAGTTATAAATACTGTCTGTAACCATAGTCATATTTACTCTACAGCAGCACATCAGCTACCACTCTCTGCATGCGTTTGTCAGCTTATTCATCACCAGTAACACAAGTCACCAAAGGCGTTAATGCACCCAACCGTGGCATTGGATTTCCCTCCTGTCTCTGCACACTCCATGAGCTGGGTAGTCCAGGCAAAATGAGATGGAGAATAGCGATTGGACAGAGCATCGCAGAGTCTAACAACACTTTTCTGTGATTTATAGTGTGACTGTGCAGACAGCCACAACCACACTCAGACTGGGTCATAAATACCTGAGTTTTCCAGCCGTCTAGTGTCACTTTGAGCTGTGTGATCCTTACAACTATTCCATGAATTCTTAATAAAATAAACCAAAAATAAAGACCTGGTTACACAACCTGGAAAAAATGTGTGGTTTGAAAATAAAAGAATAAGCGCTAAGGAACTCCCTCCATAACAATCATCAACACTCAACATTACTCAAATCTCAGCCCGTTCCTCTTTTAGATCATCAGTTACACCTTAACCTCTTTTCTGGACTGAAGCCCTGAATGTTCCTGTGGTGTTTCTGTGTTCTTAGCCTCCGGTGCGTGAAGGCCCTGTGACTCGCAGCGCCAGCCGAGCCGCCTCCCTCCACTCTCTGTCTGATGCCTCCTCTGACTCATTCAACCACTCACCTGGTAAGAAACACACAGCTCTTTTTTCCCTCTTCTGTCCTTCTTACCTGTCATACTCAAGGGCAACTCTGCCTCACGACGGTGATGACGTCTACAAACCACACAAACAGGCGGTCACCCTGACCTCGCTTTTATACAGTCAGGAAATAAAACAACACCCATGTCGATTAATTAAGGATCGTTACTCGGTGTTCATACACTTATTCTGTACAAATAAATGCATGTGTTCAAGGTAGGGTTGTAACGATGTTGTGGTGTTTCGATTAATCACGTCACAGTTTACGGTAATAACATCACAGTTAATTAATCATCAAGGCTGTCAAAAAACATCTCATAAATAATAGATTCTCATCAGTAGATTAAGAGCGAAACCAAAGACAGCCAATACGCACTTCCCACACAGAACGAAAGCAACAATAATAATAACAAGGAGAGCGCAGACCTCCGCCAGGACAGATCTGCCTCCCATGCGTGCATGTTTGTTTGTTTGTTAGCAAGATAACTCAAAAAGTAATGGATGGATTTTCATGAAATTTTCAGGAAATGTTGATACTGGCGCAAGGAAGAAATTATTACATTTTGGTGGTGATCGGGGGGTGGGGGGGGCACGCACACAAAGCAAAGCGATCACAGTACCGGGTTAGATTTATATAGCGCTTTTCTATGAATGCCTACTCAAAGTGTGTACAGAGGATCCATTATTCGTTCACTCTCACATTCTCCCTCTGGTGGTGGTAAACTACATCTGTAGCCACAGCTGCCCTGGGGCAGATTGACGGAGGCGTGGCTGCCAATCTGCACCTATGGCCCCTCCGACCACCACCAAACATTCACACACATTCTTACACCAGTGTGAGTGGCAGCACTGGAGGCAAGTAGGGTGAAGTGTCTTGCCCAAGGACACAGCAGCACATGGACAGAGTGGGATTCAAACCGCCAACCCTTCGGTTATTGGACGACCCGCTCTACCATCTGAGCCATGGCCGCTCCAACGGCAGCCATGGCTCAGATGGCTGCCGTAAAGCAACATTACAGAAGCACTGCACTCAACATTCCATGAGTGACCGTCTGTCTCAGGGGGAGACGTATTTCTGAATTGTCTTGACCGTAAGTATATTTTCAGTGCAGGCTCACTTTCGTTTCCATAGAGTTTGCGTTTCCAACCGTCATCTACGCAGCTTCAGGCTACCGTTACGCAACCCATTCACAACAATCTGACTGCATAGCTTTGGTAGATTAAGGCCGTCCTCCTCCAGTTCAGACCGTCATACAAACTTCGGGTGGGTTAACTTGTGAACTGATGCAGTAAACACGCTCTGATTGATCACAAGGCAAACTGCATAAAATAGTCTGATGCACCTGTAGAGCGGGCCCAGTTCTGGGAGGGTGCAAGAGGGGGCAATGCTCCCTTAAACAAGCGTCCTCCCCCCTCAAATGAAAGTTAGCGAAGTTTCAGGAGGTAGGGAAAAGGTAAATGAGCTTCAGGACAGCGTAGAGGAAGTAGTAACACGTGTTAAGTTTAACTTTCACTTTGCAAAGGGACGTACAGTCGTATGATCTGAGCGTACCCATTGTGAGGTACACGCTGAACGGACCGCACCCCCACGTAAGAACCCCCTGCAAAATAATCGTAGTAATCGTGAAACAGCGATTATTTCTTTGACGATAATTGTAGCACCTAAATCTCCAATCATTACATCCCTAGTTCAAGGTGAAATAAAATGCTTTACTGTGTTAAATTATTTGAGCCTTTGATACCTTTGTGCCTCTGTTGTACCACCACTGTACCTTTTTTTAATAGTGCTTAAGCTTAAAATCCTGTGGTGCTTCAATCTCTAACTTGAAATTTTTACAAGTTCTGCTTATTTATTAATCTATTGTTTTGCTTATTTATCTTTAGAACTATAGCTTTAGCCATCATTTTATGCACTGTTTGAAGTTTCACATTTGAAAATACTTAATGACATGACCGATCCTTAAAACGCTTCCTCATATTTAGTTGCTTGAGTTAATGTGGTTATTAGGATGCTGAAACACTTTTTTCTCATAAATGTCTCATGAACCAAACATCTGACTAATCCTTGGAGTATTAAACACTAGAACATGGCTGGTAGTCAGAGCATGTAGTGCAGACGAATGAGATTGAAGTTTTTCCCCTTTGTGTTCACCTAAAGTGTCACAGACATTTTATATAGTCTTGTACTTCTACTCTGTTTATTATGCATGTGTAAAATAGTTTACATTTCCACCATCTGGCAGTATTTACATTACACAGCCTACTTTTTTTGCTCCAAACCAGTTTATGGAAACGCATAATTTATTTACCTTTTATTCTTCAAATTCTTGACACTTTCTGCAAACACAGCTTGTATGACTTTGTTTATTCTCTGATTGGAATGCTTCCTTTTAATCACTTCTATTCTCTGCATCTCCATCTCGTTACATTTGTCCTCCACCTTTTGCTTGTCTCTAATAGAGTCTGTGGACACCAAGATGAACTTCAGCAACTTGTTAATGATGTACCAGGATGGAGCTAGCAGTCCAGACTCCAGTGAAGAGGACTCCAAGCTATCGATGCTGCCCCACTTGGCCGACCTGGTTTCCTACAGCATCCAGAAAGTCATCGGTTTTGCTAAGATGATCCCAGGTTTCAGGTACATATGTCTGATTTAGACAAATTGCTCCTGTTTCTGTGTTTGGCATTTAGGCATGCTATCACTAGGCACTGCCAACTTTTATAAAGCCTAGATTTTCCGGATTTGAGCAATATTTGATATCTCCTGTCTCACCTGTGTTGGTGGGCGTCACTTGCCCAAACACCCACTGATAAGAAATAATGTAAATACAGATATGCACACAGAGATAATGTAAAGCAAACAAACCTACACATAGTTACACACGGTTACAGCTAAGAGATGTAGTTGTACAGAGGTTGGCAGTGGCCTAAAGCTACAAAATCAGAAAAATAGAAAGATAAGATAAGAAAAACAAAACAAGTAATAACATTATATGGACGATGATTTTAAATTGATACTAGAATTGTAGAAGTAACATCTGCCCCCACATAAAGACTCTGTGTAATCTGGTTTGTTGTGTGCTGTTTCGAAGACAGTCCACAGCACAATCCATTAGCCTTTGTTATCTTGGCCTTTTGGAACCAGACATGACCATATTTAGTGAAGAAAGTAAAGCTGGAGGAGTATGAGAGGTGATGGATGGAACCTGCCAAGCTAAGGCTAATATAGGCACTAACTGAAAACACCACCCACACTGTTAACTAGGACATGACAAACTAAACACCACCAAATATTTTTTTTTTTACTTGGTTAGGATTATTTTTGTTGATAACTATAGCATATAATGCAATTCCGAAGTAAAGCAAACATCAGTCATTAGCTAAATTATGCTTACAGAAAAAAGTCAGTATAGTGTAAATAAGTAGCAATAAACTCCCTGTAATAGGTGCACAAAAACATCCTCTGATCTCCAAAATGCATTGGTACAGTCAGGAAAAAAAAAAGTTATTCATTAAACAAAGTCAGAGTCCAGCTCAGCAGGTGAGTGAGCTGTCAGAGAAATGCCACAGTCAGTGTCAGAATCTTCTATTTTCTAAAAGATAAATATGCTGATTTTAAAGGACCTGTTATGCATTTATTGGATTTATTATCTAAATCAATTTAATATTGTTTTCTACACGCTAATGTCTAGGTTGCTGTGGGAGATAATGAGTGTTCCCTTGGGAGAAAATTTGACCGAGAACTAGGGCAACCGGGTTACTGAAAGTAGGGTGCGAACTGTTTCGGTTCAGGGCTTTGAATACAGTATGGAGGTGTACCACACGAATAGATGCAGCCTATGTGAAGAACAAAAACACCTTTCTACATGAACCTTGTAGCAGAACACACATAATATGAGCAGGTTAAGTTTCAGTTTACGCCAGTTACAGTACTGGACTGTTTTGTGTTCTCTTTTAAAACTTGAAAGCTTTTGCCTGCTGGTCTGACTGTTAGTTCGGTTTTAAATATATGTACCTGTTTTATTTATCTGAAACAGCTGTATAATGTTCTTCAGCACATCTGTCATGTTCAACTTCTGACAGAAAATAAATCACCATTTAAATCAAAAATAACTTTCTGATGTCTTCACAACTAACTTATGAGTTACAGAAAATCTAACCTTGACAAAAATAGTGATTTGATTTATATCATGATACATATCAATATCGTCTGATATTAAAGAAATGATTGTGATATTATATGATTTCTTTCTATATCACCCAGCCCTGCTACAGATAGACTTTATCTCAAACATAAATAGGCAAATTCCAGATTAAAAAGGACACTCCAATATATAGAAATAAATCAGTCAAAAAAGAAAACAAATATCATACAAATATATAACTATTTCATTTTGGTCTTTAGCAATACTTTATATCTGAAAAGGAGTAGAAAGAAGCCATGTGTATATTGTCCTAACCCAAATATACATGACTTGGCTAATCAGCTAATGTATACAGTCCATATAAAGAATAGGTCAGTCATTAAACTGCAAAAAAAAAAAAAAAAAAAAAAAATAGAATAGATGATTACGTACTCTCAATTCTATTATTGTTGTACTCCTGTTTCTTGTTACTGTATCTCTGGAAAATAAGGTTTTTATACATCTTTTTAAATTTTGTCATGTTTTCACACTGTTTGATATTTCGATCCAATCAATTCCACAAAACCACTCCACAACATCTTTTTAAGATTTGTTCTAGTGAAATGTTTCATATTTAGTTTCTGTCTGTAGTCATAACCATCCTTTCTATCGGTGAATAATTTCTGTATGTTACTTGGAAGTAATTTATTTCTTACTTTGTATAGTATTTGTGCTGTTTTAATTTCCGGCAAATCCTGTAATTTGAGTGTATGTGAGAGGAACAGTAGTTTATTGGTATGTTTCAGATATCCTGTATTTTTTATCCATGTTGTTCTCTTTTGATGTGTACATAATGGTAGGTAGGTTGGTTTTGAAAGTGTTACCCCATTCTTCAATAGACACCGAGCGAAGACATAAGTTCATAAAATAAATGCATGTTGAAGTAAGTGCCACGTTTTAATATTATGTTGGCCATACTTCTTTATCCACATCCCTTACAACCACAGACTGTTAAGGCATGTGTGTCATCAGTCAGACCTGCCAAATAAACAATCCACTTTATGGATCTGGTTCCATTAATTACATTTTAATTGTGTTGCCGCTGCAGGGATGTGTTTATCTGGTAATGGTTTGTCAACTGGTAAAATCAAACCCAAACTACAGACAGACTCGTGGGCGAGCTGTCTGGACTTACTCATCACACACACCTACACATACATAAACACACAACAAACTGATGCAGGATATTATTGTGTAAGGCGAGATGCTGTTATTATTGCCCAAACAAACAGGCTTTTCCCAGGATGAGCTGGAACAGTGCGTGGAATCATAAATAGACAATGCGCTGAAACACAAGTTTATAAAATAGATGCACGCACATGTAGATGCCATGTAAGGAAAGAATCCCAGTGTCTCTAACCATTAAGTATGTTTATATTTATGCCGTCATACAGAGATGGATGCAGGTTAATGGTTGATGTGCAGACTGTTTTACATGTATGTGCATTCATTTTCTCTGCTGGCCTTCATGCCAGTGTCAGTGGTATAATATGCAGAACTGAAGCTTGACTCACAAATGTATATCAGGATTCAACAATAAGGCCTGTCTGCATATCCAGGCATGTAAAATCTGATGTTGGGCAACTGAATCTCAAAACCAGTTTAACAGACTAATTTCTTTGGAGCTGATGATGGAAATAGCTGAGCAGTGAGCGATGTTCCTACCTTTTCTTCTCTGTTAACAGTCGTCCAGTGCTAATTGAATCCTTGTAGGAAAAGGACAGTGAATAAAGATGCCTACAAGCTGAAGCAAATTTGGCCCATTTCAGTTATTCTGGAAAAAGAGGGTTTATTTGAGTGGCGTTAGAGCAGGGGTCACCAACACGGTGCCCGCGGGCACCAGGTCGCCCGCAGGGACCACGCGAGTCGCCCGCAGGTCTGTTCTAAAAATAGAACTAGTTCAGGGTTCTCCAACACGTTGCTCGCGGTCTACCGGTGGTTCGCCAAGGGTCACTAATATGAGAACACAAAGCTGATTCGTCATTTGGTAGAACAGGTCTAAATTTCCACCCAATCAAAATTACAAGTGTCCCCCTCCCGAGATGACACAGTCAACTAGCTGTCAATCAAACTTTAGCGCTGGTTTGCTGTCTGTCATTGGAGAGGGGCGGGGCCCAGGATGAGCCAGATGCCAGGCAGGTAGTGGGTTTAGCCCCACAATGATGTGGGCTGAATATAGTCAGGGAGTTATTTTCACCAACGATGAGGCACGGACTTCTGTTTGACAAATGTGAAAGACGAGTGTGTGTGTGTGTGTGTGTGATCTGTGGCGCGTTCTGGAAGTCAGTAAAAGATGCAACGTGGAGCGGAATTTCACCAAAGTTCACAGCAACTTTTCTGGAGATTCTCCAGTGGGAATCAGCCTCCGTAAAGAGAAGGTAAAAGAGCTGAAAACTAAAGTCCAAAAACAACAGTCCATGTTCACTAAACTGACCAAGGCCAGCTTCAGCAGAGGCATCAGTAAAGTGGGTCACATCCTGGACCAGCGCAAACATATGTACACTATCTGCGCATGCGCTCAGACAGCTGGAGTCGGACCTGAACAGGTGCCTCTGCGTTTGACTCCAGTGTGATGACTGTAGAAGTGACGGGGATGGTGGATTTATGTGCACAAAGTTCTGGTTTTAATTAATATGTTTTGACAGCATACGTGAATTTAGAAAAGGTCAAATCCTTCAGAAATACAGCAGCACATGCTGGTGAAGTTTTATTGTGTGAGTGACAGCGTTCCTTTTCACAGTTTCAAAGTATTAAAAATGCACATACAGGTGTGTATTATTTATTTTTAGTAATTCTATAAAAATATGCAGGATTGTTCCGTTTCATAATTTTTGACATAGTATTAAAATATTTAGGAATACAGCATGCAAATGCTTGTATTTGCTTTTTTCTACGTTTGATTTTCTTAAAGTAAAATAATAGTTTCATATTAACACTTTTTATGTATTGTAAATGTTAAAACAAAGATATATAAATAAATAAAATAAATGAAGAGCACAATGTTACAAACGTATGATACAAAATATGTATATGTATGAAAAATAGCTATATAAATAAATGTTGCTAAATTAGAGTAGCCCTCCGGCAACTTCATTAGGTAAAAGTAGCCCACAGAAGAGAAAAGGTTGGTGACCCCTGCGTTAGAGGATAGGGGGAAAACTCCAACTATGTATTGTACATTTTGTCGCAGGTCTGAAAGCAGGAGGAAAAGGTGATGTAATTTTTCAAAGGCATGTTAAGGCTACAGAAAGTGTAGCTTGAGGGTCAACATCTCAGTTGTATGAGGGCTGTGGATAACTGCAGCATGTTTTTACTTGATTAGCCCTTATAAATAAAAGTACTTATATTAGGGATGTCCCAATCTGATCTAAGCTGTCAAGCTGGCATTTTTTAGAAGATTGGATTGGATCGGATTTAGTCATGAGATCGGGCTGATCCGCAAATAAACTGACATTCTTTTGACCCTCGCTGCCCCGCGAGTAACCCGCTGATCCATGGACCACTAACGTACCAAAATTGGCCAGAATCGGGTTGCAGAAGATTCTAATTTGGCCCACAGTATGAATTTGGAATGTGCAAAAATTCTGCTAAAGTTGTTAAGAGTCAAAGGTGTCATACTTGTTTTAGTTCAGGTTCCACATTCAGCCCAATTGTGATCTCAAGTAAAATAATAACATAATAACCTATAAATAATGACTTCAAATTTAATCAAAATTTCATTGTAAAAAGTCAGTGTCGGATCATTATCAGATCGGTATAGGCAAAACTAATCCTAAAAAAAATTGGATTGGATTAGAAGCAAAAAAAATCCAGATCGGGACATCACTAATTTATATCCCTGAAATCGAGTTTCGAGGATATAATGGTTTTACCCCGACCGCTGCCAGATATCCTTCGTGTGAACATGATAACTAGGACAGATTTGGTTGGATTTCTTCTCCCTTGATAACCAACATAGGGGACCCCTAGTGGAAGAACCCTATTGATTTCAGCTTCTGTATGACTATTAAGTCATCCGAATGGAGTGCTTTAGTTGAAAATCTGTTTTGTTTTTTTACATAAATCAAGCAATAATAGGCCGATTGAGATAAACTTTGGTTCATATTACATCTTACAGATGTCCATTTTCTAGCTACCATCCAGAGTTCATATGGGGTCATTTTCATTCACTAGGTGGAGCTTTGTGTGGACAAATTAGTTCTCTGGCCATTATTCTGCCACTATCAGGTCGATGTTGCTCAAATTGAGTTTGTATCAATTGTCTAACAATTATCATGGATAGATTTATATATAGCAGAGAATTGGGGGGATTTCGGCCCCCAACAGCGTAAGCCTCGTTTTATAATGGAATATGGAAAATGACTCTTAAGCACTGTTGAGTATCTGAGCTCCTCTGTTCTCTTACTGATTTGTCCTTTTACTTACTAAAACAAGCAAACAAATAATGACGTTTTACAGTCATGTAATCGCACAGGGCAGCATTGCATTTGTGGCTTTGTTTCTCAGCGTCTTATATGAAAACATCAAACATTGTATGGACAATAAAGAGGCCTTTGAATTGTGATATGAGTTTCAATTTCATTGTGACTCTTTAACTCATTAGCGTGTATCAGTACATGCACTGCAGTGCTGTTGTGTATTGAATTTACAAGAAATGCTTGAAATAACAGACAGATGCAGACTTCGGTGTACTGTAGGGGATTTTCTGAATGTGCTCTGGACTATGTAAAACCTTGAGATGGAACACAGTTGCTACAGTAACCGCACAATACATCCACTGTGTTTTTGTGTGCTTATTGTGGCTCACACACACATACACTGAGACACACACACAGCGTAGGTGGAAAAGCAGAATTTAGTGACAGCTGAACACCTGTTATCTGCTCCTCATGGTGGTAGGAAGCATTGTGTGAGGAGAATGAAATCTTTTTATTGTTGTTTTCCTTTATTTTTCTATTATCTTGTTGGCAGATGAACAGAGAAGAGTCTTAAGAAATGAATTCAATTTTGAATCTATGATCATCTATCATCTATGAATGATGCAAATGTGTAATCAGTTGCATTTTTATCATTGTGGGATTTATTTTTGAGTTCATTCAGGAGTTAAAATAGAGTAAAATAATAATAATCTGAACTAATTAGAAAATGGAAAAAATGGAGGAACTATTAAAACACACCCAAGATGTAGGTCACTGTAGCTGAAGTTAAGTGGTATGCCGGTCATACATTCCCATGATGACTCTTTATAATACAATGTTAATTTAGGAAACTGTGTGAATAAATGATTGTGAGTAGATTGTGATGTGCAGTTGGTGTGAACATGCTGACTGTTGGCAGTAACACATGCTGTGTGTGTGTGACTGTGTTGCAGAGAGCTGACGGCGGAGGACCAGATCGCATTGTTGAAGTCGAGTGCCATCGAGATAATCATGCTGCGCTCAAACCAGTCATTTAGTCTGGAGGACATGTCCTGGAGCTGCGGAGGACCAGACTTCAAATACTGCATCAATGACGTCACCAAAGGTTGGTTTCACTTCACTGGCATTTAAACCAAGAGTACACACAAAGATAGGATGGTACTGGGAGGTACACCAGAACAACAGCTGTAACGCCTCAACAAGCCACACTTTATATACTGTTGCTAACATTCAGCAGACATTTCATACATACTATTAGTTATTTATTCATATACTCAAACTTTGTGTTGCCAAGCAACTTACAGGGGGGTTGAACTCATTTTAGTTCGGGGCCACATTCAGCCCAATATGATCTCATGGGGATCAGACCAGAAAAATAATAACATAACAAGTGGTGACAGGCACAACAAACCCCGCCCCTTGCATGTATTGTAGCTTGTTTTGGCATCGATCCAGCTGATATCATCATGTCTATGCACGTGCTGATGTCAGTATAGACAGAAAGCATTGACAAATTTTGGGAATTATAAGTAAATGGGGAGAAAAAATATATATAATTCATTAAAAATTTTAACTCCTACCTACTTTTCCCAAAATGTAATCACATCTATTCTGAGTCACTGGCAATCTATAAACCCAATTTGGTATGAATTCAACCAATAGTTTTGCTGCTAAAGCGTTAACAAAGAAACAAACTGAACCAAAACCAATACTCCTTGCCTACCCTTCGGGGGACAGGGTAATAACTAGTGATGTGATTTTATAACAAACATCAGTTTTCCTGTGTATGGTTAACATCAAAATAGCTCTTCCCAGCATTAAAATTAAATGCAACCAAAGTATTACCCAAAGGTTTTTATTATGTTTCATAACATAACTGACAATTTTTTAAAAATTTATTTATTTATTTATTTTCAATAAACCTACACTAAGTCCAGACATATAAAGAACCAAGTCCAATCCAATCCAGTATTTGTGGTATATTATAGCTCTTACAAAAAACAAAAAAAAGACTTTTAAAATAAGATTTTAAATATAAAAACAGTAAATAATCAAGCAATTGGGTAACCTAGATTTTACATGGAAAAAAGTAGGTAAGAACTAAAACTTTTATTTCAGCTTTCATTCAACATTCACTCTACATTCAGCTTCACTGCAGCCTTGTAGTTTCAACATGATATCATGACTCGCGTAAATATACACGCCACTAATCGATGCGTCAAATACCACGCAGTGAGGGTTAGGGTTATGTGAACTGGAGATCTTGGCATAAATTGACACGCGATCAAATGGCGTTGAATAACACACAAAAGGTCGACAATATATACGTATAACACGCCAAATGCCATAAGAACTGGTGTGACATACAACGCGATTTCATGAGATCAGTCTCGTAGTTCTCATACTTGGTCGTGTGATACTTTTCTAAGTGACAAATCAAATTTTTTGTATTAACGCGAGCTCTGATGCTCCCTCCTCATGCAACTGTCAGTTAACACATCTTTCAAGTTCCTGCTTGACTTTCGTTGCTTTCCAGAAGAAAGTATTCCCACACAGCGGACATGTTGCATGATGTTTCATTTTTGTTTACGGCAGCCGTTAAGTGGAACGACACTGATAACTCGTGTGAAAACTGGATCGGCACGATCATGTGACTAAATCCAATCTGATCTTCTTAAAATTGCCAGATCAGCAGCTGATACCGATCTATGTCAACTCCAAACTTTTCTCTCTGTTTTAGAGTGAAAAAAATAAAATTAGATTATGAAAATGTTTACATTTGCAAACTGTTCTTTAAAAATATGAATAATATGAACCTGAAATTTCTTATGAAAAATAGGATAACTGCAGTTTTAATAATATTATGCCTCATCTTCTCATTTACTCAAGTGCATTACAACACACAAGTCACAGTGGGTCTACAAATACACAAAACGTTTAGTAACAAACAGACTGTTAACAGACTCCTCTTAAGACGTTTCATGTTGTTCATAATTGTTCAAATTATTTGCATTTTTTGTGAAAGGATCATTTGTAAATCTAAATATTTTAATGTGATTTTACTTTTTTACACTAAAGCAAAGAGAAAAAAATTGGAGTTGTCATTATTTATAGTTCATTTTGTTATTATTGTACTGGTTTGATCCACTTGGGATCCTATTGGGCTGAATGTGGAACCTGAATTCATCCCATGGGCTGGATTGGACCCACTGGAGAGCCGGTTTTGGCCCCAAGGTCATACTGTATGTTTGACACCCCTGCCTTACAGTAATCAAAGCAATCATTATATATATGATAAAATGTTATACTTGTTTACTCCTCAAAGTCACATAAGCCACAAATCTATAGAAAGGCCCATTCCTGAAAAAAAAAAAAAAATGCTGTGATATAAATCTGTGTTCGTATCACAAAACACTGTTTGGTATTTGTGCAGGAGAAAGCTAATAAATCAGATGATTTAACCCTTGGAAAAAAAAACTGTGTCTGAAATAACCCTCAAAATTCTAGAAGAGTTTTTTTTTTTTTTTTTCAAAGAAGAGTTTTGAAGCACCTGATTCTCCAGTATTTAATTTGTTTTTCAAACATATTCCAGCAGTATCGTAAAGACAAGGTAAAGTAGCTAAGGTAGAAGTGTTTCATGCGTTTTGTCATACTTTGTGCATTTAACCCACACAAAACCTTTTCAAAGTTTTTTTTTTTTTTTTTAGAGGTGTACTCAAGTTTTAGAGATCCATTATTTAGTCTATATTCAACCTTTCCTGAGCGAATTATAGGCACTTATTTTGGCCAACGAAAGAAATTACATTTGATGAATCACTGCTGCCACATTAAGTCTGAGTCTCTAAATATTCAAATGAGGCATTTAAGGCACCGCAAACTCAGAAAAGCTCAGCATGTCCACTTTACCTGACTGACGTGGTTCAAGAGTTATTACACATTTTAGAACAACATGGTTAATGGTAGGGGTCTTTGAAGGTGATCCAGCTTTCATTTTATTAGGAATTGGGTAATTGTACCTTAGAATAATTAATCGGTACACCAGGAAGTGAATGATTGGATGTTTTGACCTTTATTCCTCACTCACTGTGAGGAATGTCAGTTGCTATTGGAGCCAAGTTCTGCAGATACTGATAGTGTGTAAAATCTCCCATCAAGGCCTAATCCAATGAACCGGTCTATCTCTCAAGCCTGATTTCATTTGTGTCTAGTCACACTTGTTTGTTTCTACACAAACCCCCATACCACATCAATATCAACATCATTTGCAACTACATTGCAAATATATAAATAATACTACAGTACATAATAATACAGAACAAGTAATATAAATAGAACATTCTCTTTTATACTTCACATTTCACTCTTGAATGTTTCAGTCTGTGTTTCTGCACTTTGTTTTTTGTGTTTTGCTGCTGTGAACACTGCAGTTTCCCTACAGTACATCAATAAAGTCCCATTTTCTTTCGATCCTTAAAGGATGCTCATGAACTCCCTCATCCGTTGTGCGCATCCTCAAGGACAGAAAAGCAGTCATTGTTGCTGCTGATGTCACAGCTGGGATTTTTTCCCCTTTACTTTATATGAGAGTCTTATAAGGATCACGACACTTTGCTTTTCTATGCACACTTGCACATTAGTGTGAGGTTTCGACTTCAGGTATTTTCATAGAAGCAATAAAGCAGCCACAAATGCACACTGAGTGTTTATTCACTCACACATACAGGGCAGGGCTGTGTTTGAAGCACATTACGGTATGAAGTGTTTCCTTTGCAAGTGAATCTACACACACACACACACACACACACACTATACAGTATGTTCCCCTGCCCTACTGGAAGAAAATAATGTTTCAGTATTAATGGTAAATGTTGGTGTGTCCCTGTGCAGCGGGTCACACTCTGGAGCTGCTGGAGCCGCTGGTCAAGTTCCAGGTTGGACTAAAGAAGCTCAACCTGCATGAGGAGGAGCATGTGCTGCTCATGGCCATCTGCCTGCTCTCCCCAGGTACTGCCTCTGCTTGTCTGCTTTTATAAGTGTATTTCCAGTACAGGCTTTTTTTAAAAGACAGATGTACTCTAGTTTGGTTTCGTACAACCTAATGGCCTAGTTTCACTCAACGTAAGCATGTGCTTGATGCTGCCAGTGAAACTGAAAACTGCCCAGTGGAATAATCTGTTTGAAGCATAAAGTTACAGCCGCGTATTGGAAGAGTGTGTTTGTGAGTGTCAGAGTTAAAAAACAGTGGTGTATGTGTTCTTTTACTGTCAGACATTTTAGCACATGGTTACTGTAAACCCATGAGCCTCAGCGCTTCACTAAATGTCACATGTATATATAGAGTATAGCCCTCTACCTGAATATTAGTCTGATTTTTAACAGTAGAGTGTAACGTCTGGACCCTGTGTTTTGCCATTTACAGTCAAACTGTCACGATCCAGTGACAGCAGGATCTCTGTTATCCATGAAGTCCTGTAAATCTAAGACATGTAGACATAGACAGGTTTTATTTGTTACTCAGATTTACATTAAAAGAATATTTTGATGTAATGGCTCAGAGGGCAGCAGGAATAAATTACATAAACAAGTATATATGAAAATAAACTAAATATGCATATTAAAGCTAAGTGACACTGAAGAAAAACAAGCATTTCTAAAGGCGTCTCTAGTTTTATGATCTTGTGCTTTGAGTAAACAACTAATTACTGATGACTGATTACTGACTGATTTTTGTAAAGCTTTTAATAACAGAAAATGATGTGACAGAATTAAAATAGAATTATATTTGAAGTATATTTACTGTGAACAACAGATCTACTAAAACCATCACAACTCGGTTTGAAAGACTCATTTCTGAGAACAGACAGTTGAACAGTGTTGCCTGTGCCTGATCGTTTTCAAGTGGCTCCACTTTAGTCTGAAAAATATGAAAAAAAAAGAAAAAAAATCCTGCGAGTATTGTGCTTTTTAAAAATGAGCCTTTTTTACCCCATAGATTAAATTCAGCTTTGTCATCCTTTCCATTTAGTCTTAGGCTTATCTAGTAATCTATGGATGTAAACGTCATGACAGTAGCATCCAACAACATGGAATTAAATGTTTTTACACATTAAATATCTCAAATAGGGCTGGATACTGAACTGACTTTTATATCACTGATTGATTAGTGTGGATATTATTGAGGATCAAGAGAAACCTGGTAAAATTGAATACCAAATTTCATTAAGGAACAAATCTCATTGGTATCAAATGACTTTTATCACAAAACCTCACATTGGTTTCTTTTTATCTTCTAAGTGTACACAAAGTTAAATGAGCGAACAAATTTAAAGGGGTCATATTTTGTTAAACCCACTTTTATTAGTCTTTGGTACATTTATTTGTGTTAATAATTCCTTGTGTTTCTGTCCCTCCCCATCCTACGCTGACCCTGTATCATCCATCATCTCATGGCAGATCGTCCCGGCGTCCAGGACCACGCCCGCGTTGAGCAGCTCCAGGACCGCCTATCGGAGGCACTGCAGGCCTACATCCGGGTCAACCACCCCGGCGGGCGCCTCCTTTATGCCAAGATGATCCAGAAACTGGCAGACCTGCGCAGCCTGAATGAGGAGCACTCCAAGCAGTACCGCTCGCTGTCCTTCCAGCCCGAACACAGCATGCAGCTCACCCCACTGGTGCTGGAAGTGTTCGGCAGCGAGGTGTCGTAGCCGAGGGCAGATATGACCAACATACAGAAACAGGATGATTTTAATCGACACCCACAGCCTTTTCCCTCAGAAAACCCTGGACATGAAGGAGAACGATGGATAAATTAATAGGCAGACATCACCTCTTCATCCTCCTCCGATCTCATCTCTGGATTTAGGAATGATACACCTTGCTGTGGATTTCCGCAGCATTCAAATTCTCCTCTGACCTCTGCATTTACAAACAGACCCAAACCCAAATCCGTTATCCACCTGATATCCTGCCACTCGTCTGGATCTTCAGATTTTCTCGTCACCTTTCTTTGGGTGATCACTGGTACAGTCCTTCTACTTATTTTTTCCTCTGTTGGAGATGACCTAATGGATGGACAGATCCCGTCGTCTCCATCCTCATTGCATCGCTCCATGGTCACATAAGCCCCACATCAGACAGGATCAGGTTCACAGAGATCATCTTTAGTTGCGCTGGCTCTAGTGATGCAGCGTTACCACACTAGGGTCAGACAGTTGACATTCTGTTTTATGGAAGAGAATCACGTTAACAAGATGGGAATCCAGCAGATATTCTCTGTTTTCCTGCGCATCTGAGTGTGTCTATGATGTTCAACAGCCATCTGAAGTGATGAAAGGAAGTCGAAGGAGGAACGAGTTATGGAGATGATGGAAAGGAAAGCGAGGAAATGAGTAGAGGATGGATGGTGGGAGTTGCTACAGTTGGAGTTCCCTGTTCACAAGACAAAAGGGAATTTCACAAAACAAGAATGTATGTATAATGCTATATAAATAGAAATAATAAGCTGATATATGAATATATATAAATATATTTAAGAGAATTAAACATGTTTGCTTCCATTGAAGCAAATAGTTCTGAGTGTTGTAGAGGATTTGAAGGCCCCTCCTCAATTGCGCATCTTTTTTTTTTTTTTTTTTTTGATCAAAAAAAAAAAAAAAAAAAAAGACAAGTGCACACACAGAGGAAAGTGCTAAGGAGTGTGCAAGGAGTCCTTCTATTTTTGTGATGTGTGTACAGTATATGAGAATATTGGAATATTGATGGACCACAAGGGGGTGTACGCGGACCGGCTCTGGCATGGGGGGGCTCAGTGCAGGGAAGCGCTCATATGTTTCTCCTCTTTGGACCTGTGAAGTTTGTAAACATATACGCAAAAACACCCATTTCTGGGATAGCGAGTATCCAAAATATATCTGTTTGGGCTGGTTTAGATTGCTGCTACGACAGTTAGAGCTTGGTAGTTGGATGGAAACCAACTACCTGCTGTTGCCTCAGGGAAAAGTTTGTCTGATGATAATGTGTACTTGGTGTTTATGGTGTGCGTGGCGTAAGCTTACAATCATAAGACAGAGATTGTTTTTTGAAGCTCTAGGCATCACTGTGATTTTAATCATACTAAATAACAGCGCAAGTAAGCTAAAAGGGACTTTTTAAAATGAGAACTACAAATTTTCATTCCTTAGCTTATCTCTTTAAGTCCCTCTATGGAATAAATTGCATGATCATAAGTTATTTTTAAGTTTAAATACCCATTATTTACTTCATTAAAAAAAGAAAAAAACAGGTCGCTTCTTTGTTAAAATATTGATTGACTGATATCAGCCTTAAGGTTTTTTTCAGGGCAAAGAGAATATTAGAAAGATGGTAGCAATATAGATGAGCAATGTATAGCCTGTAGTATTTTGTGAATTAAATCTTTTAGATTCTCTAAGCAGGATTAAGCATAAGACAAAATGTTTTTATATTACATGTTAAACTCAAGCCTCATACCTTTTGTCACATTTCTATCATTTTTACACCAGCCACATAAGCGAGGTTTAGGATGTTACTCGGACAACATCACTACATATCATATCACTCTGTCGACACAGTGCATGCTCACCCCTCATGCAGGCCTGGAGCACCCCCTTGTGGACAAACTTTGTAAATACCACTTGCTAGATCTGTACATAGTTAGAGATTAATGTAGGCATAATACTAAGAGAATTCAGTTGTTGATGGCAAGATGCTCTGGAGATACAGCACTATATGCAATTAGGAGATGACTCTTCTGTTGTACTCGACTAGAATGGACAGAAATGGTGGTCCTGGTCATGTGACACTGCTGGGAGGAGCTCTGAAGAAGTCTGCCACAGCTGCGATTCAGCTTTGTGAAATTGGATATTAACAAAATTGTCCTCAAGAAAACGCATAACACTTAATTATTCTTGAGCTTAGAAGCAAGAAATGAAAGGAAAAGGACGTCACAAAAAACAGGCATTTAATGTCTGTTTCTGTGCACTTTCTTAAATGATTTAATCTTTAACAGATTAGTTTACAAAGTTGTCATAGAAATGGTTGAGTTGAATTTTTCCCTGAGACTTTGGATGTCCATTCTGACCTAAAAACAGTGTAGAAACAACATTTGTGTAGAGCTTCAACAATAAATCAATTAGCTACCAGCAACTGAATGAATAAACCATTATTCTGTTTTGAATAAGATTCCTTACACCACTGTAGCAGTAAATTTACTATGAAAACAACATTTGAGGATGTCATTGGACTTTTGAAATGGGCTGATCAAACTTTTTCATTACTTTGTAGATTAAGTAATAGTTGATTAATAGATAAAGTAATAATATTACAACAATTACAATCTGCTCTCATCAGCATATTTCTACCAAGGTCCACTCATGTTTTACATGTGCACCAAACATCTAGAAGATAAAATCACAGCAGTAGTGTTTTTTTAAGTCAATAAGAGAATCAATTTTCAACAATGTGAATATGACATCCTTAAAGTACTTTTAAAAGATTGTAAATTTCAGTATCAATTCCATGACATCTGGACTTCTGGGTATTTTCTTTGCTGATGGAAATCCAAAGATGGAACCAGAAGCTCCTGGACTTTTAGCACTGACATAAGTTTGAAGGCGACTGAAATGAGCATTAGTGCAATGATGAGATTCAGTAATCTGGCTTCTTAGTCACTGAACATTCCCAGTGTTGAGCATTCCGACTGTCTGAGTCTCAGCACCTGAAACATCGACAACCTGTTGGAGATTCCCAGACACAGTGTGTTTTCACCAGGATGTGTCCTCTCTGTCCATTCTACGCTTATGGATGTATGGCTTTCCTCTTTCACTCTTTCTATGTCAATCGAGAAGCTTTGACAATTATATAGTAGATCCATATTTTCATTTGTTTTTGTTTTTTTTCCAAGATTGTTCAATTTTAATAAGTGTTAGAGTTTGCTGTCTTGCTAGCGCTTGGCTTGCTGCGCCGGGACATCGTTTTAATGAAGCAGAGATGAGTAAAGTGGACTCCTAGAGCTTTTTCCAAGCTCCCCTTCCTTTGATTTCAGCATTGATTGAACATGGAATATCTCTTTTATCCGGTGACTTGGCTTCACTTTCATGTTTGGACTGGGGGGGGACGCTGGCTCTCATTGTCTTCGCCCCCTTTTTTTTTTTTTTTTTAAGTTTTAAGAAAGACTTGTGAGTGCAGCCATGTTACAGTTGGACCTACAACCTGAAGGGGAAGGAAGGGACACAGTGGAACAGATCCCAAGCTCAGTATATAAAAAAATAACCAAGCTCCATCTGCTTTGCCAGAAGCAGGTTGTCAAACACAATCACGTGATCATGAACTAACACTGCCTAAACTGACTGACACAGGAATTAGCCAATGGCAAACTGTCGCAGCAGCAGCATGCGCGTGCCTCTTCATTCATCAACCAACCATCTAACCACCTCTTTTTCTGCAATAGCAAATGACAGCAGGATTACTTTTCATAGCTTTAACTTGGCAGCCAATCAGGCTCTGCTTTTGAAACTACTGTGGCACACCAAGGGCTGATGGGATTGGAAAGTGTAGTGGAACCGCTGCTGATGAAATGGACATGTCACTTTACTGTGAAATAGACAATGCAGGAATGGCTCTTTTTGTCCGTGTAAACCTTTGGATCGAACCTCCAGAAGGCTGTGTAAAGTCTGTATAGAACTGTAGAAGATAAAGTATTTTTCAATGACTTTTGCCACAGGCGGATGTAGATGCAGTGACTGACAGGATGTCGCCTCCAAAACCCAAAGTGTGACATTACCTTTCTCACTATTCTGTCTCGCATCGCAGTTCTTAAAATTCAGACTTTTAAAGGATCATTGTTTGTTGAAAAGTTGTTGTGGTAAGACTTAAAGTCTTACAAAGTCTCTGATTTTATAACATCAGCATCTACATTATCTGTTTTAAAAGTAATGCAGGACAGGGTGATGGGGCGGGGGGGCATCTACTTTGCTTTGAAGGTTCTATGTTGGTCAGGTTCATATTTTTTCAACAGTCTATTCATGATCCCAGAGGTGGTGAAACTTTGGGTTCTAGCTGGAAAACTCAACCCCTGGAAGACAGACGTGGCTTCAACTCTCACGCTCATGGTCGACATGAGGGTTGGAGGTGATTTCTTCTGTTCTTCAACGAACCTAAGCAAGACGCCCCCTCCCCCGTCCTTCAACCCTCCTCCCTTCAACCCAGGTCAGCAGCTCCACCTCAGTAGCCTTACTTACAGAAACCTCACTCAGCTGGAAAACACCTGACAGATACCTCAGTCATTTACACAATGACTCTACAATAGCCTTTAAGGGAACCAAACATAAACTTATACCACAAACACATGCTCACACAGACACACTACAGCTCTCCTCAACAACCTCTGCAGTGTTTTAATGTCTTTTTACTGTAAACTAGCTGCCAGTTGTACAAAACAAAAGGTTGTCCATTAGAGACCTGTTGCCATTAGACCAGTCAGTGTATGAGTGGATCCCAATGTTTGTAAGTGTTAACTTTCACTCTGTTTTTTTGCTTTACTCACTTTATCCTCATCTCTGCCTCATTCTGTGTTTTCTGTCATCTCTGACTGAATTTTTTCTCTTTTACAAACTGTCGACGTGCCGCTCAGCTTTGGCGCTGCGTTTAACCAAACATACTACCTCTCCCTTCCGCACATATTCATATAATTTTTTTTTTGTTTGTTTTGTTTTTTTTTGTTTTGTTTTTTTTTTTTTTTGGTCGCAGCATGATTGTGTTTATTAGAAAGCATCGGTTTATATATTTCAACACTAATTTAGACCTTTGTTGTGTATATGTACAGTATATTCCTTTTTAACTCTTCGCTTTTCAAATGCTGGATGATTTTTACCTCAAGAAATGTCAAGATAAGCCTACAACTCATAAATCAGTCAGTCAGAGCCTTCTCTAACGTTGTTTTACCACTGAAGTGTGCACGTGTATAGGCAGACCTCTGTAAGGAAGTAATGCTATTATACATTTATACAGTAGAGCCACAGTCAGTTTTATTCTGCAACACAGTTCAGGTTAACAACAAGGAAAACCTGCTCTTTTAAAAATAACCCCATCGTATAACCATGTAACAGTTTACAGGGCTGATTAGCTTAGCCGTGTTACCAAGCAAGCTAGAGAGAATGTTTTGGATTGTTGAATGACTCAGTCAAAACTGGAATATGTATCTTGTAACAGAATAATGTCAGGTTGGTTTAGTAGCTGTTTTTAATAGTGGAATCCAAGCTAATGAAGAGATACTGATGATGATAGCTAAAGAAGCAGAGGGACAATGAGGTTAGCTGAAGCTACATAAGCTACAGGGTCCTTTAAATGAAGTTTTTAGCACAACTTCAAGCCAAATCAAAAAAAAAAAGAAAGAATGAAAAAGTCTTTCAATTTAACAGTTCCTTTTAACAACAACCAAAACATATTTGTTTCTTTCAAAATTAACACAAATGTAACACATTTGTGTTGACAAATGTAACACATTTGTGTTGCATCATTGCTGTAAAACATAGTTTGGCTTGTTAGCCTAGCTGTGATAACATTAACAGGAAAGGTGGGTAATGGATGAAAATATTTAGAGCAGTTATATGTTGTATCAAAACTGGAATAAGTATCTGAACAGAGTCTTGTGGATGTGTTGTTATCCTCTTTAAACGTAAGTGATAAAGCAGGTAGCTGATTTAAAAAAAAAAAAAAAAAAAAAGATGCAAGTAAAGCTTTTAAAGCATCAGAAAAATGTAAATGAAGCTTTTAGTACATTTTCAGGTAAAAAGACAATCTTTTGGGGGTAGTTGGTACGTCCTCCCTCATCTCATTCACTGATATTATCCAGTAGATTTATTTCTTCTTTTCGTCCAATGCAAGGTTATTATCATTAACGAAAACGAATGAAATGACGAAAACTAGAATTGAAAAATCATTTTCGTTTACTGAAATAAATAAAAACTGTAATTAAAAGAGAGAAACGATAACTAACTGAAAGTGTATTGTGTGTTTACAAAACTAACTAAAATGGAAAAAAATTATGGATAAAATTCCCTTTGTTTTTGTTTTTGTCAATGTCGGACTGATATGAAATTGTTTTATTTCGCTCGAGCAATTTTAGCTGCTGGCACCATATGATATTTAACGGTCTGTCACTTGTGGTTTCCAGTCGTCTTCTGGTCCCCACTCTACCTGGAAACATGGAGACTAAAGATGGGAGAAAGCAGCAGAGTCCTGTCTGGGATTTATTTGAATGTGATGTAGAAGAAGATAAAAGATAATCGAAAAACTAAAATTAAACTAAAACTAAGCATTTAGAAAATAACGAAAACTAATAAAAACTAGCAAACCTGCTCTAAAAACTAATTAAAACTAACTGAATTAGAGAAAAAAAAGTCAAAACTAAATAAAACTAAACTATATAATGAAAAATCCAAAACTATTAGAACCTTGTTTCAATGATCCTGGTGGTTAAAGCTAAAGGATAGTACATCCACCTTTCCTGTTTTCTCCCTGTTGGAATTGGAAGTGCTCTATTTTTTTTTTTTAAATTGGTCAAGTTCAGAATGGAAGCTTTTACAGAGTAAATATTTTGCGTAACTCTGTTCCTTCTAGAAGAACAGAGTTATAGTCAGACAACTGAGCCTTATGGAAACTTATGTAAATGATCTGTATGATCCGACAGCTTCACACATCTTCATCGGTCAGGAGTGAGCGTGAAGGAATGTGCTGTGAGCGTCGAGGCCACAAGGACACATGGCTGTTCACACTTCAGCGGAAAAACGAGGCACAAAGAGAATCTGGACTCGTAACGAGGCTCAGTGCGATGCCTTCAGAACACTTTAAAGCTACATAAGTGACAGATGTTGTCACAGATTATCAAACGTCTGATTTGGCCAAAAGACGCCATTTGTCATGTTTCGTCTGATGGGACTCCACAGAGGTGTTGAACACTTTCAGATGAGTAACCGCTAAAAAAAATAACAACTAGTCGTATTTATCACGATTTGGACTCGAGTTTCTAGACCGTGGCGTCCCTCAGCGTTGCTTCTCTTTCGTACTGCAGGTTTCCTGTGTGTTTTCGTCACCTTCCTTCAGTGTTTGGCAAAATGACAACGTTGGGATCCCAGTTTAGACTCTTTAGATACCTACAGTGTGTATGTCATCTCACACACCTGCTCCAGTTCAACCTCTGCACTCTGCCTTCTTTAAGCTCTGATTCTGGATCCTTCGTTTATTTGCTGCTCACACTCAGCTTTCAGAAAATGAAGCCTTCAAATAATATGCTGTGAAAGACACACCTAGCCTATAGCGATCACTCTTGTATTATACGGTTTCAAGAATCACATTTCAGCTCGCAGCATGTGGAAGGTATGCTTTTCTAGAGGTCATTTTGGCCAGAAGCAGTGTCTCAGACAGTGTGAGTCTATGGAAATTAGAAAAATAAATAGAACAGACAAAAGGATGATCAGCATTTAGTGACTGGTTGATAAAGACACTAGGAAGCTTTTATGAAATGTTTACTCTTAAATCAGCTGTATCCTGACAAATTCTATGAAAATCAATAGCCTGAATAATGAACTCTAGGTATTTTCTGTTGTGATATAGTCAGATGCTGGAGTCGATCTCTGTTTGCAGTGTTTTATCACCTGGGTTTGAATGCGAAGAGCAGGTACATGGATCAAAAGTCAGTTTTTCTACTGTCGTAACAGATGGTCGTCTGTCGCTCTGATTGCGTTTCTCTGCTACCTCTTTAAATATGCGCTTGCTCATACACTCCTGATCAAAATTTTAAGACCAGTTGAAATATTGCAAGAATTCACATTTTGCACTGTTGAATGTTAAAAAGGTTCTAAATAGAGTTTCACCATGCAAAAAGCAGAAATGGAAGAAGAAATGAAAACAACATTGAAGTGAAAAAGGCTGTTCATCAGGATCTTTTCAGAAATTCAAAACAATTGTCTTACTGCGTCCAACCTCAGCAGCGATGGCGCGTTCCCAGAGGCCTTGCTTATGCAGCTCAACAATCCGACCACATTCAAAGTTCAACCCTTTTCTGCCTTTGCCATCAGGAGGTCCTGATAGTGTGAATATCTGACAGAAAATGACATTGAATCCACATTTTTGCACAGATTTTGCCTTTTAAAGGCTGTGGTCTTAAACTTTTGATTGGTTGATGAACAGCCTATTTCAGTTTAATTGTTTTCAATAAATTGCTTACTCTTTTGTCTCACTTCCATTTCTTCTTTTTGCATTTTGAAACTCTACTTAGAACCAAGGTTATTATTGTTAACGAAAACTAACGAAATGACGAAAACTAGAATTGAAAAAACATTTTCGTTAACTGAAATAAATAAAAACTGTAAAAGAAAAAAACAATAACTCACTGAAACTGTGTTGTGTGCTTACAAAACTAAAACATAAAAATTATGGATAAAATTCCCTTTGTTTTTGTCAACGTCGGACTGATATGAAATCAATTTATTTCGCTCTAGCCATTTTAGCTGGTGGCACCATACGACACTTCACTTCTCGTCACTTGTCGTTTAGAGTCGGCCTCTCGTCCCCGCTCTACCTGACAACATAAAGATTCAAGTTGGGTTAAAGCAGCAGAGTCCTATCTGGGATTTCTTTGAATACAGCGGCGAGGAAGAGAAAAGATACGAAAAAACTAAAACTAAGCATTAGGAAAAAAAAAATCAAAACTAATAAAAACTAGCAAACGTGCTCTAAAAACAAATTAAAACTGAATTACAGAAAAAAAGAAGTCAAAACTAAATAAAATTGAACTATAATGAAAAATTCATAACTATTATAACCTTGCTTAGAACCTTCTTAAGATCCAACAGTGCAAAATGTGAATTCTTGCAATTTTTCCACTGGTCTTAAAATGTTGATCAGGAGTGTATACACACATGCACTTAAACAACTGCACTGGCAGGTGAACACACACACACACACAAATACAGACACACACACCATGGCACACTGGTCACGTGTGTACTTCTATCCCTCACCAGCAGTTTTTGCCAATGATGCACTTCTGTTTTTGTCTCTAAATGCTCTGCAACATGTAACATCTTTACAAATACCTGCCGCTATCATCTTTATTTCTTCTTTAAAAGGAAAAAAAAAAAAACTTTAATCTCTACAGTGTAGTAAGACTTGGGCTAGCCAGGTTGCTTAGATATAAATTGAAGTGAACATTAAATTCATCCAGTACATACTGAAAGTTTCATGTTTTTACAAACAGAATATAATGCACATATTGCTCAGCTCAGTTGAACCTTGGTGTGCCTAGAACCCACAGCCTTATTTTGGGACAATATCAGGGGTTTAAAACCAGAGTACAGGACGCTCGGTCTCTGTATTACTGATGTTAAGACAGTCTCATAATGTTTCAGTAGCTGTTTTTTTTCCTCTTTTCATATCCACATATGTATTAGTTACATCAGTTTTTGTAGAGCTGTGACTGTAGCTTCTGTTTGGGAGGTTCACGTCTCAACCAGCTCATGAAAAAACAAAATACCAGCCTTCGATGCCTATGCTGTGATAACATGACAGCAAAAAATACTTATTACAAAGTCATAATCTGACAATAAAATGGTTGATAAAAATCAGCTTTTGAATAGTAATAATCCATAATAAGCAGTGATATTTTGTAAAAATTTGTCAATTCACTAAAAAAAGTTTGTAATTAAAAATCTTGACAGTCTGTCTGGTGTAAATTCTCATTCTTAAATTATTTTATCCGTTTCAAAATAATGCAAATATATATTCCATAATAACAAATGCACTCAAATAGCACTTATCCTGTTAAGGTAGTTGACTTTTTTAATTATAATTTATGATTTTCTGAATGTGTTCAGGTGTATAGTGTTAAGGAGGTGTAGTAGATCTCTTTAACATTAAGGCACATGGATAATAAAACAGAACACCAAAGCAGCAGAAGGACTTTTGGAACTGGTAGAATAAGTTCAAGCTGCAAAATCTGTCCAGGTTTGTCCGGAGTTTTTCCCTGAATGGGTTTTTATAATCAAACAAATCCAATGTTAATTTAATTGGATCGTCTCTGCTAAACGTAACAGTGTCCATTAAAGGAGTATTACTGATAATCCATGGAAAATCCCCTGAATTGGATGCAATAAAGTCCTGATGAACTGTTTCTCTGGTGAATGATGTGACCTCCACGAACATAAACTACCGTCACCGTTAGAAAAAAGACAAAAGGTTTTCAAGTCATAGTCGAGTCCCAAGATAAGTACCTTTCCCTCCACACATGCACACCATCATGCAGTAAAAGTCACCAGAACTCAGTGCTTTTCACAGAAACAGAACATTTCACCATATTCCAGTTGCCATGGCGTTGCTGTTGATGGCACCATCAATAGCCAAATGATAAGCAGAAACAGTGTTCTACATACAGTACCTTAACCAGTGTCTCTGTTTGTGGTCAGAATCACCGCCTGATTTTTGTGTTGCTCTTTCTTTTCCTTTTTTTTTTTTTTCTCTCTTCTTTTTGAAGTTGATTCATTGTACTTTGATTACATGCATTGTACGTATGTAGTAAAATATTGATAATGTTCTGGGGAAATCACGAATTAAACAGCTGTACATAATGAAGCAAAGCAAATGTCTGTGTCACTTTTTCTTCTCAGTTTAACTTTGGTGTCGCTGTTCATTTACAAAACAATAAGGATTTACTGTCAAAACGTTACTTTGTCTTAACCCAGTGGTTTCCAACCTTTTGTGGCTCATGACCCCATTTTAACATCACAAATTTCTGGCAACCCCAGACATTCAAAACAGAGACATTTTTAACGTTTTGGATCATGTAATAGTTTGCTATACTACGTTGCAAATAAATGCTGATTTTAGAGGACATTTAGTCTATATAATGCACAGGTGTCAAACATGCGGCCCGGGGGCCAAATCTGGCCCGCCAAAGGTTCCATTCCGGCCCTGCAGGATGAAAGTGCAAAAATGAACCTGATCTGTCAACGCTGTCAAAATCCTTTTAGTTCAGGTTCCACATACAGACCAATGTGATCTACAGTAAAAATAACAACACAATAAACCCATAAATAATAACTACAAATTTTCTTTGTGAAAAATTAAATGGAAAAAATTAAGTGAAAAAAATAACATTACACTGGGAAAATATTTACATTTACAAAACTATTCTTTCACAATAAAATGCAAATGCATAAATATAAACAAAGATGAACAACTCGAAATGTGCAATTTGAACAGTATTCTGCCTGTTACTAAATGTTTTGTGCATTTATGGATCCACTGTGATCTGGAGTTGTGTTAATAATAAATAATAAGAGATGGAATATTGTAGAAATTGTTCAAATTTTTGTTCCAAACTCCAAAATTTTAACAATATTCTGCCTGTTACCAAATGTTTATGTAACATTGTGTGTCATGTACATGTATAAATAATAAGTCGAGGCATAATATTGTTAAAATTGCACTAATTTTTCTAATGAAATTTCAGTTTTTTCAGGTTATTCACATGTAAATATTTTCATAATTTTTTTTTTTTGTACTAAAACAAAAAGAAAAACTTGGATTTGTCATTATTTATAGGTTATTAAGTCATTATTTTACTGGTCTGGCCCACTTAAGATCAAATTGGGCTAAATATGGCCCCTGAACCAAAATGAGTTTGACACCCCTGATATAATGTATATTATTATGGGCGGAGGCAGAAAAGCCAGGTGTAGATTACTGCACAAGGTCAGAATTTTATTTTCCTTGGTCAGGATATGTACAGTCAGTCCAGTTTGGATTTACAAGGCTGACAGTTAATACTGAATAAACAAGAACTCAAACTATGAATTATGAAAGAGCTGCAGCATCTGAAACTGACCACAATGAACATTTGACAGACAAACAGAACCACAGTGCTTCAGTTTCAGCTTCACAGTTTGTCTGATATGGATTGGGATTGTCTCTGTCAACTCAACATAGATTTTTTTATTAGTATTAGTGATGGGTCCGGCAACACCGATGCGTTGGCGCATGCGTCGAGCTCATAGAACAGGGGTCGGCAACCCGTGGCTCCGGAGCCGCATGCGGCTCTTTCATCCTTCTGTTGCGGCTCTGCGTGGCTTGGGAAAATAAATTATAAGTGTCCGATTGAAGTGTATGTTATTTGTCTCAAAAACGTGTATCATGTCTTCTTATTAAGTCAAAGTTTTTAACTTCTTTCTTCAGACCTTGTGCGATTTTGGTGATCAGCATTCGCCTTCTTCAGAGACGTTTGACAGCACTTGACGTGGCAGCCGGCATGCGTGGAATGCCCTGCGACACCAAAACTGCACAATATCTGAACAAAGTATTTTATTTGTGTTTGTTCGTTTGTTTAATTGTAGTTGTAAATTGTAAGATTATTGTGATCTCGAAATATTAAAATAAAATTATATATATAGTATTATTTTTCGTCGCTCAAAATATGCGTCACACTCTTGACAGCCCGCCAAAACGCCGTACATTTATCGAGACTTTCAACCCCAGGTAGGCCAAGTATGGAGAAAACTAAGAAAAGAAAAATATCTGAAGAAAATAGAACATTTAATGATGCCAGGTGCCATGGCACGACCAAGGTGCCACGGCACCTCGGGGCCAACGCTAGGTGCCGTGGCACTGCAGTACCACAACTGGGTGCCACCGGTGCCGCGGCACCACCGCGGTGCCACGGCACCTGGCGCACCTCGGGGTGTGCCGCTGCGCACCTTGGAGGCGCACCTTGGAGGTGCGCCGCGGCACCAAGCCGTGGTACCAGTAAAATTGTTGTATAAGCCGCGTCGGAGTATAAGCCACAGTGTTTAAAGTGTGGGAAAAAAATAGCGGCTTATAGTCCGGAATTTACGGTATATATAGGCTTACATCTTCATTTCAGATGTCAAAAAGTGTTTGCGGCTCCCAATGTTGTCTTTTCCGTGGAAACCGGGTCGAAATGGCTCTTTGAGTGTTAAAGGTTGCCGACCCCTGTCATAGAACAAAACCCCGTGTCGGTGCGCCTATTGCTTTGAGAAAGTCACACGGCCGATACAGGAAGTGTTTGGAACTGACACTGACGCGTCAAACTGTGTTTATAAGTGTGTCAACGGGATGCATCTTCCAAAAGAATCTCTGATCTTTTGCGGTTAATCGTCAAATTCATCAAGAATTATGGAGCAGCCTCAAGCCAAAAGAAAGGTTTCCACCGTGTGGGACCATTTTGAGCTCATAAAAGAAAATAAAGTATTTGTTTGAATTTCCTTGTTTCATCCTGTTCCTCTGAGTTTCCATTTGATCTATCTGAATTCAAATTCATTTCAAAGTGACTCTTAGTTTACTATTCATATTATGTTCTGCAGGTTAAATGTCGCATTTGTTTGACAAAACTTCCTATTTAAACAAAAGCACCTCCTCAATGCAGAGGCATTCTAGGTCCAGGCATGAGAATGAAGTCCCAGATACACCCAGGATAAACTCAGCTATACAGCCATTCTACAACTGACTCACAGTTGCTTTACTGATAATTAATCCCTATTAATTTATTCTTTACTTCATTTTTAACCATCAAGCTCAAAACGTTGGAAAAACTTATTTTTTTTAATAAAAATTTGTAAAAAAAAAAAAAAAAAAAAAAATCCCAGTCCACAAGCATCCTCATTCACAACACATTCACTTAGATTTTCTCGTTATGATCCATGTTCACATTATTTATTGACTGTATCTAAAAATATCAAAGATATTTTAAATTTAAATGAAGATATGAAATAATACAATATAAAATACAATGACTTCAATTATATTATTATATATACTAGGTCATCAAATCAGTGTCAGTTGAGTCTGTCAACTAGGTTGCCTGTAGGGATTTTGAAGGCCCAGCAGGTGTCAGTATTCAGTGACACTATCAATACAGTTTGGCAACGTGTCGAAACGCTTCATGACGCCTCATCTACCCATCACTAATTTTTTTTTTTTTTTTTCCTGTTTTTTTTTGTTGTTTTTTATCAATTACTAGAAATTTCAGGCGGCCCCACAAGGGGTCCTGACCCCAAGGTTGAAAAACGCTGTCCTAACCCTTTCATGCAAGACGAGTCACCCCATGTGGTGCTTCTGGTGATCTGACTAGTGTTACTACATGGGTTTAAGAATGAATTCAGAGGAGGAAGAGCTAAACCAGTGGTTCCAAACCTTTTTTGGCTCATAACCACATTTTAACATCACAAATTTCTGGCAACCCCAGACATTCAAATAAGGGGTATTGTTTTTGGTTTGGTTTGTTTCTAGCAGCAAAACTATTGGTTGAATTTATACCAAATTGGGTTTATAGATTGCCAGTGACCCAGAATAGATGTCATTGCATTTTGGGAAAAGGAGGTCAAAGTTCAAATTTTTAAAATCTTTTTTCCTCCATTTACATTTAATAGGCGGAATTTTAAATGCCAATAAAACAGTAATTTTATTTCAATTTATTTCAAACTTTCCACATATTTAACCTCCTCAGACCCAGCTGTGGGTTTTCTGTCCACATTTGTGGACAAGAGTTTCACAACTTTATACAAAAAAAAAAAGAAAAAAGAAAACTGTCCACCACAAAGGACATTCCATAAAAATTTTAAAAACTGCATCTGAAAAAACTGTTGCATCATGATGTTTCCATTATAGGCACTTATTTAACCCTTTCATGCATACTGGTCACTCCAGTGGACAGTTATTCTACAGATGTTCTCTTGTATGTTCGTGGGTTTTGTTGTTTTAGTTGCATATCAGCACCATCCCATACACTGACATTCATACCAGTACAGTAACTATGTTCTTGATAAACCTGATCTGCAGGAACATGATTGAGTGTAAATCAGTTGGTAATTGTTATTGTTTTCTTAAACAAAAAGGTTTTTTTTTTTCTCATATTATCTCCATGAAATGAGTAAAAACTAGTATGAGAGTATGATAAAAGGTGAGAAACCATCAGATTAGTGGCATCAAAAATGTTTTTGTTTCATAGTTTTCACACAGTATAGAGTCAAAACACAGTAATGTCCCGTCAGAGAGCGAACTTTAACTGACTGCCATTCCAACATTTATTTCAATATAAAGTAGTTTCTTGTTATGGATAATCCTTTATGGTCCAACTAAAACAAAAATGAATTTAAAAGTAAAAATGCGGGTCATTTAGCAACACTAATCTGTCAAATTGTTTCTAAAAATGTCCCGTCAGAGCAATTTCAAATACTGTGTTTTGAGCCTGTATCACTTTCTGATATTGTTTTTAAATACATGTTTCTTCACTTCAAAATTTAAACACATGGTATCCAAATGAGTGGACATTTTTGTAACTCCATGAAAATAGGTTAATTAAAAAAAAAAAAAAAAAAAATCAATCTCATTGTTTTTTTCATGCCTGACAAGGAATAAAAACACTCAGGAAAAAAATCTCGACTAAGGTTCTCATAATTCGTGCATGAAAGGGTTAAAAAAGCAACAAAAAATAACCCATGTTTATTACAGCCTAATAACAATTATAAGGTTTGTTGTTTTGTTTTTTTTTTACACTCAAACATGTTACTGCAGATCAGGTTTATCTAGAACAGCAAAGTTACAGTAATAAGATGAATGTCAGTGTATGTGATGGTACATAAGTGTCCACTGTGTTGGCTGATATGGAGCTAAAATAACAAAATCCATGAATATACAAGAGAACACCTTTGAACAGCTGTCCACTGTACTGACCACTGTGCATGAAAGGGTTAAACAAAAAGTTGGGTTTTCTTGCATATTATCTCCATGAAGTGAATAGTGACTAGTATTAGAGTATGTTAAAATGTGAGGAAACATCAGATTAGCTGCAGTAAACATGTTTTTATTTCATAGTTTTTGCACAGTATATCAGTAAATACTGTTTTGTTTTTTTTTTGCTTCTAAAATTAAAGGCATGGTGTCCAGGTGAGTGGACATTTTTGTAACACCATGAAAAATAGGTTAGTAAAAAAAAAATTCAATCTCATTGTGTTTTTTTTTTTTTCTTTCGTTTTTGTTTTTTTGTTTTTAGCTTACCGGCCGACAGGTCGTAAGCTATTGTCGTCATGCGGCATCCGGCGGTGGCGGTGTCTGTCGTCGTCTGTTACAAAAAGTTCAATCGTCTTCTTCTCTGAAACTACAATTCCAATTGACTTCAAACTTGGTATACAGCTTCTTTATGATGATGTCAACAAAAGTTAGTGAAATTATTTGGATCCGGATCTGATTCTAGATTTGGTGCCACTTTGAAAAATGTCCCCATTATAAGAGATAGGAAGTGAATCGATGCAATAACTCAGTAAATATAAATGATATCCAGTGTAAATTTCTACAGTCCAGCCCTGATGGGGAGATGACCAAAACATAATGTCCACATGCTGATCAGGATCTTCTTCTGGATCCGGGAACTTACGGAAAATTTCACACGTGCTCTTATGGGGAAAATGTTTCAGTCGTCTTCTTCTCCGAAACTCCAGTTCTGACTGACTTCAAACTTGGTATACAGCTTCTGTATGATGATGTCAACACAAGGTATTGAAATTATTTCGATCCAGATCTGATTCTGGATTTGGTGTGAGTTTGACAAATTTTCCCATTATAACAGATAGGAAGTGGATTGATCCAATAATTCAGTATCACTGATATCAAGTTGGAATTTGAATTTTTTACAGATCTGATTGGAATATGACCAAAACATGGGCTATTTCTGTAATAGAATAAATACACAGAACTGGGTGAGAATAAATGGCATCTGGATACATTTCCCAAAGCTTTTAATTTGGCCGGTAAGCTACAGGGCCGTTGGTCCTATTTTCTTTTTTTTTTTTTCTTTTTTTTTTTTTTTGGGGGGGGGGGGGGGGGGGGGGGGGGGGGGGGGGGCGTCATACCCTAAAAGGAATAAAAATCACTCGGGGGGGAAAAAAAAAAATCTTGATTGAGGTTCTCATAATTCATGCATGAAAGGGTTAAATCAACAGACAGAATGTCATAACATGCAGTAATAACCATATTACAGACACCCAGTAGTTATTCCACATGAGAAATGACCTTATTACTGACAAACTGTTAGATCGAACACAGAGGCTTCAGATCTTACAGTGTGAAGCTAAAAGTGAAGTGAAGCATGTGCACCAATGTCGTCAACAGATGGCGCCAAAGCACTATTTTAGTCAAAGAACAAGTCCTGTTGTTTATAACATACACACAGGGGGAAAAAAAGATAAACTATCTTTGTGTTCCTGTTTAATATCTGATTTTATGTGTGAAAGGAACATGATTTGACGTATTAATTCCCAAAACAAAAAGCGGACTTAAGTGGATGAAATCTACTAAAGAAGAAAAAGTATAGAAATCTAAAAACACTGTTGATGTGCGGTTTGTGTGCATTAAGTGTGACGGTCCAAAGCCCTGCTGTTAGCCTTTCAACATTATTTGTCCTTGTTTGTAAAGACTGTTCCACTCACTTTCCTCCCAATGGTTTGTTGGTTTTTCTCTTTTTTTCTTTCTCCTGAGAACATGGAAGCTGTACCGTAAAAGAGGAGGTGTTTGACATGATGTACACAGTGTAAAACTGAATGGAAGTGGGGCTTATATTATCATTTTAAGTAGAAAAATTATAATGTTTTTATAGTTTTAAAAACAGCAGTTCACAAAGGTCTGGAAGTGAAAACAATAAAAACAGGATGGACAATCCCATAATAAACAGAACGAGAAAAGCACTCTGAGAGCGCAGACCTCCGCCAAGACAGATCTGCCCCCCCGATCATGACCAAAATTTTATCATTTCTTCCTTGTGCCTATCAACATTTCCTGAAAATTTCATGAAAATCCTTCTGAGTTATCCTGCTAACAAACAAACATGCAAACAAACAAACAAACACAAAGCAAAGCGATCACAATACCTCCTGGCGGAGGTAATAAATACAGACTGAAGTGCTGGAGACATTTCAGATCCTCTGATCACAGACAAATCTCTCAGTCTGTAATTTTTACTTTAGGATGAAACAAACATTTGTGAGTTATTTTCAAAACCAACATGACTGAGGAGGAGCGAGGGTCTGTCTGTGGTCAGAGTCATCCAAACACACTGCAAAAATCTAAATCAAAAAGTATATTTTTCTCATTTTTAGTCAAAATATCTCATCACACTTAAAATAGGGTCACTCCATGGAAATTCAACCAATGGTCCCCACATGACCCCCTCAGAAAATTCTGGAAAACTTCACACTTGTTCACCTACCAGATAAGCCAACACATCCAAAATTTTAATGGCATATCTGTAATAGTTTAGGAGATACAGCCCTTTGAAAATGAATGTTGTTGTTTTTTTTTTAATTTTGCAAATTTGCTTTTCGTCCAAACTTGAGGAGCTATATCTCCTCAGGTATTCAAGCCACACTGCTGAAACTTACTGTCTGGGGTGAAATCCCCCTGAAAAGACCATATTTTGCATCAAAATAATCGTAGGTGCCTTCATGTTTGGTCCATGAGGCCTTGAAATCAGGCCAAAAGGCTGATTCTTCCAAATGTCCTCTCTCTTCAGGCTTGCACTGTGCCAGAATGGATGAATGTAGAGACCTAATTTTTGTTTTGCATGGATTCTTATGGTCCAGATGCAACAATCCACTACAAAAAGACTACATTTCAATGAAAAGTGTTGCTGCAAGGCAATGAATAAAATGGGTCGATTTAAATTTTTCACAAAAATACTCTATTTGAGCACCCAAATCACCATGTGGCCAGTTAATGAAAATTTTGAAATTTTTACCATGTCTTCATATATGTTTCAAGATGTTGTGCACAAAATTTTAGCTTTGGGATAGAACTGGTTCTATTTTTTATATTTTTTTTACTGCATGACTATATTTTCTTCAAATTGTATACAAACGTAGGTGTAAATGGCATTTTTAACGGTAGAATGGCACTGATTATTGCACAAGTTATGATAATACTTGAGATATTTGAACTAGGGTGTGGAACTGCATGATGGTTCAGATAGAATAATTCTAGATTTCCCAGAACTGGCTCAGGTTGATGCCTGTAGTAGTGACTTCTCAGAAATTGGATGGAGCTGGTCAGTTGACCCAGTTTCACCAGGGTCAATGACACAAATGGAGCTAAGATTTCCCAGAATCACCAATTTTCAGAAAGCCTGTTTGTCTTGATAATGTCTTTCTGTGACATTCATCCTTTAAGATCAATCCAACAACACATTTTTCCTCCATGATGAATAAGTTTGTTCAGGATTGTGAATAGAATTCCCAAAATTAGGCTGGCCAGCATCATAAAAATTCTGGGAAATCTTAGCTCCATTTATGTCATTGACCCTGGTGAAATTGGGTCCAAGCATAGCAAAGAAAAACAGATGGAGATTGAACATATGTTTGTTTCAGGAACCAGAATTTAATAGACTAGCAGAAGAGGAACTTGATCATTTCTTCCAGGTGAACATGGGGTCAACAGATAAAGTTGGGACAGTTTGGGAGGCCTCTAAGGCATATATAAGAGGGAAAATGATAGCATATTCCAGTGGGGAAAAAAAGAGCAAACACAAAGGGTGAAAAAATTGGAATTTAAACTTAAGGAATTTGAGGAAAAAAAAAAATGCTGAGAAACACACCAACCTGCTACTGAAAGAAATATGTGATTTGAAATTCCAAATAACTGAAACATACAATATGAAAGCAGAGTATGCCCTATTTAGATTGAAAAGTTATTTTTATGAGTGGAGAAAAAACAGGGAAGCCTCTGGCTAGGCAGTTCCACCAGAAAGAGGCTAGTTATACCATACCAGCTGTTAAAGATAAGAAAGGGGAATTGATAATGAATACAAGGGACATTAATAAGGTATTTGCATATTTTTATGAACAACTTTATAAATCTGAGGTTAATCCAGAGGTGAGTAAATCTGAGACATTTTTTTCAAAGATTAAAGTGCCAGGAATATCAGTAGATCAGAAAAACTCTCTGGACAGTCCTGTAACGGTAGAAGAGGTCAAAAGTGCCATCTTGTCAATGAAGACTGGAAAGTCACCTGGCCTAGAGGGCTTTCCCTCAGAATGTTATAAGAAGAAGGCTGTTATCCTAATAACTGTGGATGAGGAATTGTTCTCACTGGGGAAACTACCCGACACCTTTAATAAAGCTCTGATATCTCTAATTATTAAAAAAGTTAAGAACCACATTGATCCAGGAAGTTTTCAACAGGTCAGTTTGATTAAATTAGACTGCACAATTTTAACAAATATTTTGGCTGGTAGGTTGGAAGTGTACTCCACCATAAACAAACCATTTGTTTACAAACAGAGCCAGTAGGTAACTCTGGCATCTTTGGACTTTTGTTGCGACGTGCACTGTGGGAAGTGGAGGTTTGCGCAGCCGCCTGGCAGTGGCAGCTACAACACAAAACACGGAAAGGGCTGGAGGGAAGCAGAGCTCCAGCCGTTTCAGCTGTTTCCACATCGTGTTTGTTGCAGCCATAAGCTATCATATGGTTAAACTGCCGCTGCCAGGTGGATGCGCGAACCTCTGCTTCCCACAATGCACGGCGCGACAGAAGTCCATTAAACAGAGCGTGAGCTCTGATTAAGACTAGCCACTAAAGCACCGATGGACCGTCTTCCAACAGTAGTATCATGGCAGCAGTCAGTCCCAATCATCATCAGCTGTTTGAGCTACACACAGTTTCACAAAGTTAAAAGATTTAAGTGGAAGTTAGTCAAATGCAATCAAACTAACAATGACCATGATATAGTCCATTAGTTGTAAATTTGCTTCTTCGCTAGTACATGGCTTTTAAGTGCACAAACCAATATTAGACGTCAAATCAGAAGAATATGATAAAGAAATCTGTTTAACTTATATGACTGTAGAGAGTGTCATTCACCCACCTCACCCCAAAACCATAAGAAGTACATGAAGAGGACAATTTTTATTCAGTTGTCCATAAGAAAATTTCAGTCCCAAGTAGCAGTTTACGCAATTGACTAACAGGAATTTCCACACTTCACAATTCTCCTCCTATCTTGTAAGTCATCTGGAGCACAATCTAGGTAGCCACAGTCATCATGATGGTCTTGTTATTACTGATGGTGCGCAACACTATCCACTGGCTGGGAATGGGGCAGTCCACACAAAGATACTTCTTCACACAGTCATACTTGTCCTTCCTATTGTTGGGAAGGACCACTACCATGTACAGTAGTACAAGGGGATAGTGTGAATGCCACACACATTACATTATGCCTTCTTGAGTACAGTTACATGTGTACAGTAACCAACATAAACTTTTAACACACTACAGTATGTAAATAATTCAAAGGACACATACCTGTAAATCTAATGATGTTCATTTTAAGTTTCATTTACACGATACAAGTTACAGCACTAAACATGATGAAAAGAGATTTGTTAAACTTTTCCCCCTAACTGTTTGTGTCTGTGGTCCCACATTTTGCTGCAGGGCTCTGAGGACAGACTCCTGATGATCATTGTATTCAATCCTAATAAAGACATTACACACCTTGGTAAGTTGCACTGTTACACACCTTGCTCTTTCATGGCCGGTCATTTCCACACAGTTGAGTGAGTCACCTGCAGAGAACTAATGAAAACTAACAATTCATGTAAAAAGATTAAAAAAAGGCTTTAAGGAGCAACATTAATACCTAACTGAATGTGCACTGAGTAAACTGGAAAGTGTATCAGTTTAAACACAGTAAATTCACTTTAATAATATTAAATTATCAACAGAAATCCAACAGTTATATAAAAACATCAATTAAATAGTCTTTTACAAATAAATGTATTGCATCATGGCATCAGCTAAGCTAATTGGCAAGGCCTAGATAATTATGTTAGTCCTAGCTGGCTAACATAAGCTAGTAGCAATGTCTCGATTTCGATAAAAAACTTGATAAAATAAAACATATTCGTGAGAGTTAATATTAAAATATACTTTTTTAAAAAACTTATACCTTACTCACGTTTGAAAGATCTCACTGTTCAACACAATGTATCGGCACGAGCACAACCAACAGGTGAAAATACTAGTGATGTGACCTTCACGAACAAATCGAATCTTTTGAACGGCTCTTTGAAATGAATGATGGGAACCAAGTCTTTGTAAAGAGCCGTTCATTTTTTTTAAATTTTATTTTATTTTTTTAGAAGGGAGTGTCTGATTGCCTGTCAATTTACCAACATACTGTTCTTGTTCTGAGAATTGCACCATAGTTCAGGTATTTACCATACCATACCAACTTTATTTATAAAGCACTTTAAGAACTTTACAGCTGGCCAAAGTGCCGTACACCAAACATAAAACAACGGATTAAATAAGTAAATAAAACTAGTGATAACGCAAGGTGTTAAGCGGGCTAAGAACAACAAAATACAACCATCATAAAAACAAAGACAAACTAGAAGCACTCGGAGAGCGCAGACCTCCGCCAAGGCTGATCAGTGCCCCCCCCCGTGGGCCCCCCCACGCCAAGGAGGTTATGTTTTTGCCAGGGTTTGTTTGTTTGTTTGTCTGTTTGTCTGTCCGTTAGTGTGCAACATAACTCAAAAAGTTATGGACAGATTTTGATGAAATTTTCTGGTCTGTGCCCCCCCTGTGGGCCCCCCACCCCCGATCACCACCAAAATTTAATCATTTCTTCCTTATCCCATTTCCAACAAACCCTGAAAATTTCATCCAAATCTGTCCATAACTTTTTGAGTTATGTTGCACACTAACGGACAGACAAACAAACAAACAAACCCTGGCAAAAACATAACCTCCTTGGCGGAGGTAAATAAAATCTGTTTAAAACAGCATAAAAAACAGACATGTCACTCATTGATTAAAAGCTAATGAGAAAAAGTGCATTTTTAGACATGATTTAAAGACAGGTACAGACTGAGACTGTCTAACATCTAAGGGCAACTGGTTCCACAACTTTGGGGCGACAACAGAAAAGGCACGGCCCCCACAAAGCTTCTTTTTAGTTTTTGGAACCACAAGCTGCAGCTGATCTGACCTGAGAGCACAAGGGGTGGATCAGGTCAGACAGGTAGGAGGGGGCAAGGCCATTCAAACATTTAAAAACAAATAGAAGAATTTTAGAATCAACTCTAAAACGCACTGGTAACCAATGGAGTGAAGCTAAAACCGGTGAAATATGTTGATGTTTCCGTGTTCCTGTTAAAAGCCGAGCTGCAGCATTTTGGACCAGCTGCAGTCGGGAAAGTGCATTTTCACTCAACCCGGCATAAAGTGCATTACAATAGTCAAGTCTAGTAGTAACTGCAGTGATTAATCACTGTTGTGTTTTGTGCAATTTTTTCTGTATGTTTACACACATTTATTGTTCTTGTTTTGAGGAGAATAAAATGTTACTTCATTAGAAAATGTTTTATTTTCTTCTTCATTTTTATTCTACAGACTAGTCCACATAATGTACCGTGATGTTTTTGGTCCAATTCCAGCATTTGCCTAATGTCACCTCTCATGTCATGTATTTAACCCACACATTTGAACTAACTATTCTTTTTTACGGTAAGACAACATTTACTGCCGCACCAATTAAACGCGTTTAAAATGTAATGCCAATCATCACATGTAGCCTATTTAGTCATTAAAATATTGATATTTCAAAATAATGCAAAAAACATAAAAGCGCCAGTCTTTTGAACGACTCATTTCAGGGAACGGCTCCTGATTGAACGGCTCCCTTCAAAGAGCCAAAAGTCCCATCACTAGAAAATACTTAATGAGTCTGTTCACACACAAAACCTTACGCCCATGCCACCCAAAGACAACCAGTTTAAATAATTTGAGAATTATCTATTTAGAAAAAAACAAAAACTAACTTTTAAATTATTAAAAAGAACCCTAGTGTATGCAACCATGAAGAAATGATGGGAGAGTAAAAAGCTTCCCAAAAGTCTGAGAACTACTTTTTTGATCGCAGTGATACACACGACGTATGTATTTTCTATAATGTGATCTCCGCTTTGTCCGCTAGATAGCAGCAAAGCCCAAATTCTACATACACAGAGGCATCCACAGCTGTTTCCACTGGCCTCGTTCCTGCGTGAAAAGGTCTGAGAATAAAACAAAACTGGTTGCATCAATCAGCAACGCTCCACTTTTTAATTCAGATGAAAAAATAAAAGTTCACAAAACCTGTGAGCTCCCAAAACATTTATTCAACAACGTGACGTTTGGGGCCGAGGCCCTTCATCAGACTGAGACCAGACAGACTTACCCAGGTGTTTCATACGCAGTGTCTGTTCACAACACCTGACCTGCAATGTACGTCATTTTAGAGAAACAGAAAAAAATCTTTTTAAACTTTTCAAACACATGATCAATCATAAATGATCGTGGACCTGTATAAATGCAAAGAAATTTGATTAATACCTGTTTATAAATGTATGAGTGTAAAGGAGTTTGATCACTAAAAATTATTTGTACTCGTGGACATTTGAAACATTTGACGATTTATGATAGATTGTATGTAAGTTATTTTTTGCTCTTCTAAGATGACGTATATTGCAGGTCACGTGTTATTGTGGTCAGACACTGCATATAAAACACCTGTGTAACTGTATTTGTGGACATTTGAAACATTTGACTATTGATCATTTATGACTGATCATGTGTTTGAAAAGTTTAAAAACATTTTTTTCTCTTTCTCTAAAATGATGTATATTGCAGGTTACGTGTTGTGGATAGACACTGCAGGTTGTGCGGACCTTCCTTTATTTTTTCATTGTTAATTTTGGGATCCTGCACACCTCTTATTTTTTGGATGTCTTTTTTGGACCTCTTTCCACTTTTTAATTCAGTCTCAGGGCTCAAGTCTCACGCACTGGGCACAAGACACGCATTTCAACCTGTTCACACTTTGCATTTCTCAGAGAAATTACCAGGATAATGCCCTCCAAGTTCACAATATATAAACAACACTTGGTAGAACAGGTCTAAATTTCCATCCAATCAAAATTACAAGTGTCCTGCCCCCTCCCCCTGAGATTAAATGGTCAGTTAGCTGTCAATCAAACTCAGAGCTGCCAACCAAGGTTCTAATAGTTTTGGATTTTTCATTATAGTTTAGTTTTATTTAGTTTTGACTTTTTTTTTTTTTTTTCTAATTCAGTTCGTTTTAATTCATTTTTAGAGCAGGTTTGCTAGTTTTTATTATTTTTTATTTTTTTCTAAATGCTTAGTTTTAGTTTAGTTTTAGTTTTCATTTTAGTTTTGTCGTATCTTTTATCTTCTTCGCCGCCGTATTCCCAGAAATCCCAGACAGGACTCTGCTGCTTTCTCCCAACTTTAGTCTCCATGTTTCCAGGTAGAGTGGGAACGAGAAGACGACTGTAAACGACAAGTGACGAGAAGTGACGGACCGTGAGGTTCCGTATGGTGCCGCTAGCTAAAATTGCTCGAGCAAAATAAATTAAAAATAAATCAATTTCATATCAATCCAACATTGACAAAAATGAAAACAACGGGAATTTATCCATAAATTTCATATGTTTTAGTTAGTTTTGTAAACACACAATACAGTTTCAGTTAGTTATAGTTTTTTCTTTTAATTATAGTTTTTATTTATTTCAGTGAACGAAAATGGTTTTTCAATTCTAGTTTTCGTCATTTCGATAATTTTTGTTAAAGATAATAACCTTGCTGCCAACTTCTCAATAATCCTTGGAATGAGATTTGGTGGGTGTGACCAAACCAAGGTTATTATCACACAGTATATCACTTTCTGATGATGAGTTATAAATACACGTTTCTTTGCTTCAAAAATTAAATGCATGTTGTCCAATTGAGTGAATATTTTTGTAACTCCATGAAAAATAGGTTCATAACAAAACAATTTCAATTGCATTGTTTTTTTCATGCCTAAAGAGGAATAAAAACACTCAAGAAAAACATATTGACTAAGGTTCTCATAATTCATGCATGAAAGGGTTAATTATTTACATGTATTGATAGGGTTAATGGATCAATAGGTATTAAACAGTTTAGATCAGTGGATGCGGTCTGTCACCAGCGGCTATTTGGGTCTTTATGGGTTCATCTTAATTTATACATGTATATATTCAGAGCTATATATGTGTTTGTATATTTAGAGCTTTATATATACATATAAATGTTTTTTTTTTTTTTTTTTTTGTATTTTTGTTGTATTGATAATTTCTTTCCTGCTACTTTTTATTATACTTAAATGGAGCGACTGTAACACCCAGTGATTTCCCCTCGGATTAATAAAGTATTCTGATTCTGATTTATTGCCTCCGGAGTTTCTAAAGTTGGCAAATGCTTCCTGATATAATCTGGAATTTGTAAATACTTTCTAAAAAAAAAAAAAAAATGTCCAAACTGACGTGTGAGTACTGTGAACAGCTTGTAGCTGTTAAATGAATCATGGGACGGTCAGATTCCAGATGCCACACAGAATCAGACGTGGTTTTGTTTGTATTTCCTGTGTCTCCTCGGTTTGGACGACGCTGTGCCCGGGCTTCAAATAAACCACAGCTGATCCGCCGTCAACACATCCACTCTGCGGTTTTCACCACTATTTGTCCTGTGTTCAGTTCTCTGGTGACGCTAACGGCCTGGGCTGCTAGGTGACTCTCATCTGGACAGTTTCCACAGATCAGATTCAAACTGAGGTGTTTAAGTAATGAAGTAGAAATACTTTGTTACCTTACTTAAGTAGAAATTTTGGTTATCTATACTTTACTTGTGTAATTAGTAAAGTAAGTAAGTAATAAGTAAAGTAGTAAATAGCTTCATTACTCCTATTTCATTTCGGCTTATTTTCATTACGGCTTGTCATCGTTCAAATAATAATAATAAAAAAAAAAACTACCCAGATGAATGGCACCATCCGGACGGAGTGAATCTGAACTACTATGAACTACTTTTACTGTGTACTTTTGGAGTAATCATACTCAAAAATCCATTCCAAGCTACAAAAGTCTTTGTTTTTTCATCTGAAATAGGCTTTAAGACTAAATTCAATGATGAATGAAATTAATTTTTCCTATAAGTACCTCATGAATTTGGTCTATTTGGTTTTTGTACTTCATATACTATTAACACAAATACTATGAACTACTTTTACTGTGTACTTTTGGAGTAATCATACTCAAAAATCCATTCCAAACTACAAAAGTCTTTTGTTTTTTTGTCTGAAATAGTGTAAAAGACTAAATTCAATGCTGAATAAAATTAATTTTTCCAATAAGTACATCATGAAATTGGTTTATTTGGTATTAGTGCTTCATATACTATTAACACAAATACTATGACCTACTTTTACTGTATACTTTTGGAGTAATCATACTCAAGCCCCTGTGGTGCTACCAAAGCTTTGACCGAAAGGCATTTTTTTTTCTTTTTACATTTGCTTTTATACTTTAAAGGAGTGATATTTTGCTTTTTTAAATGGAATTATGCATTTTCAAACATTTCCCTGTGGTCTACTAAACTGTAAATGCTCTGTTTGGGTCTGAATTCTTCATTATTTGAACTCCACAGGTCCATCTTCAACCCTATTTCTGAGTAATGACACCAGAAAGGTCATTTTGAGCGCTGGCCCTTTAAATGCAAATGAACCGCTTCATGCCCCACCCCTTCCAGGTTGTTGGGTGTGCTGCTCTGTCCTGTTCAACCACTTATGTTTCTTAATACAACCAACAACTGAACATTTTAGGTAATCGGCTCGAAGTTTGGACATATTTTTAGTTTTTACTACAACTGCTGCTGCTGACAAACAATTACGGCATACTCGGAGAAACATTTGTCTGAAGTCTAGACCTTATATGTGCAAATGTCGTGACATAACTAGTTATAGACGTAACAAATTAAGCAGGAATTAAAACAGGTTGTAGAAATCCACTCGATTTTTTCCAGAATGAATATAAAGATAGTTTTGCAGCACCTGTAGGGTTCAAATTCAAACTTTATGAACTATTAGGGTCCAAATACACAAATAAATGAACCACAGACTAATAAAAGTGGGTTTAGCAAAATATGACCCCTTTAAGTAGTTCTGAAACCAGTACTTTTACACTTTTACTTAAGTAAAAAGCTTGAGTTGATTTTTTTAAACCCTAGTACAGGGGTGTCAAACATGCGGCCCGGGGCCAAATGTGGCCCGCCAAAGGGTCCAGTTCGACCCCTGGGATGTTTTTGCCAAGTGCAAAAATTCCACAGTCTTGAATTGAATTAAGCAAAAAAAGTTTAGCTTGAATCAAGGAAAAAATCTTCAATTAAGCCAAAAACAAAAATCTTTAATTAAGTTTAAAAAAAAAATCCTCAATTAAGCCAAAAAAAAACTTCAATTAAGCTAAAAAAAAAATCTCAAATTTAGCAAAAAATCTTTAATTTAGCCAAAACAAAATCTTCAGTTAAGTAAAAAAAATCTTGAGTCTAGCCAAAAAAAATCTTCAATTAAGTAAAAAAAAAAATCTTGAGTCAAGCCAAAAAAATTTTCAATTAAGTATAAAAAAAAAAATCTTGAGTCAAGCCAAAAAAAACTCTTCAATTAAGTTTAAAAAAAATCTTGAGTCAAGCCAAAAAAAAAAAAATCTTCAATTAAGTAAAAAAAAATCTTGAGTCAAGCCAAAAAAAAAAATCTTCAATTAAGTAAAAAAAAAATCTTGAGTCAAGCCAAAAAAAATCTTCAGTTAAGTAAAAAAAAAAAATCTTGAGTCAAGCCAAAAAAAAAAAAATCTTCAATTAAGTAAAAAAAAATCTTGAGTCAAGCCAAAAAAAATCTTCAATTAAGTTAAAAAAAAATCTTGAATTAAGCCAAAAAAAATCTAGAATTAACAACTTACATTTTTTTCTTTGTTTTAGTGCAAAACATACCATTAAATTGTAAAAATATTTACATTTCCAAACTATCCTGTAACAATAAAATGTGAATAACCTGAACAAAATTGAACAACCTGAAATGTCTAAAGAAAAATTAAGCACAGTTTTAACAATTTTTCTGCCTGTTCCTCAGTGTTTAGTGTCTTTGTAGATCTGATCCATAATGCACATGTAGAAATGAGAAGTAGAGGAATAATATTGTTAAATTGCACTAAATTTTCTTACGTTTTTTTAAATTTAAATTTCAGTTTTTTTCAGTTTTTTTTTTTCTTGGATAGTTTTAAAAAATAAGTATTTTCATAATTTAATGTTAGTTTTTTTTTGTTTTTTTTTTTACACTAAAACAAAGACAAAAATTTGGAGTTGTCATTATTTATAGGTTATTATGTTCTTCTTCTGGTCCAGCCCACTGCAGATCAGATTTAGCTGAATATGACCTCTGAACTAAAATGAGTTTGACACCCCTGTCCTAGTATCTGTACTTGTACCTGAGTAATGACTGTGAATACTTTCAACACCTCTGGATTCAAAACAGTGACAGTTCCAGAGGAGACGGAGGAGCCAGGTGTCTCCACATGGTTGGACAGCACAGCGGCATTCCAGCGTTATTACCACACACAGCGGTGTTGGGAAACGACTGACACATAAAGACATGCAGAGGCGTGAACACGCACACATGTAAACACACGCTGTTCTGAAGACTGGGTGATTGTTGGCGCTCGTTCGTACTCAGCTTCCTTAGTCATGTCCTGCTCATGGTGACGTGTTCTGACTGTCTTTACTGGAATGTTTCAGGATGTCGTAACACTGCAGCCAGTCAGGAAAAGTGATGAACACCAAACATTCAACTGGAACAGCCTTGAAATACCTCCACTAACACACCATCAGCATAAGGGCAGGGTTTTTTTTTGTTTTTTTTTTAGCTGTCAACAAATGTTTTCCATGAATCAGTTCCAGATTTCAGGATAAACTTCTGTTCCGTCCTCTCCACTGGACCCAGTTGTTCCTAATGTTCCAGTTTGCGTCGGGAACCTGGTGTTCTGCTCTCAAGGATCAGGTACTTTGACAGGATCGGATCACTGGCTGTCTTTGCTGGTACAAAACCTGCATAAACACAGCTATGTAGAGTGAATATGTGGTGTTTTCAGTTTAACCCATAAAGACCCAAACAGCCACCGGCGACCAAAACCATCTACTGATATAAATGTTTAACACCTGTTGATCCACTAATCCTATCAATACATGTAAATAATTGGTGTAAAATACAGTTATTCATCTTGTCACGGTCATCAGATATGACCCGTTTGGATGTTTAGAGGCTCTGTAGTTACCGTGGAAACACTGTCATCTTCTACAACATTGATTCACCAGGGTCAAGTCACGCCTGTTGACTTTGAATCAAAAAATTAGAATTGTGATAATGATTTCAAACTTTTTGCAGTTCAATAGTATAACATCTTAAGTTTCTAAATCCATTAAAATTTTTGCCAAAAAAGGATTTTCAAGAAAATTACGGAACTTTTTATACAAACTAAATTCAGTCCCTTGGAGAGTTCTCTAAGAATGAATAATAACAGAACTTATCACTGCTATAATTTGAAATCTCAATCATATATTTCTGTTTTCAATATAGTTTTAAGACCTTTTACACACCCTTTTATCATTATAAAAATCATTTTGTCTGAAAAATTGGTGTGAATTGCTTTTTTAAGCATTTTAAATATCAGATGGTGCCGGTTATGTAGGGAATTTCACTTTTCTCAAAAAACATGTTTTTTTTTAAATCACTCAAATGAGCTAAACCAATGGAAATTTCTGAAAGAAAGCATTTAACCCTCTGCTTAAGCATGGCTTCATTGGAATTTGAGATTATTTTGTCACTAATCTAAAAAAAAGATTTTTTTTTCCCCTACATAACCAAAAATAGGTCTCGACATGAAATAGCTAGCTTGTGAAGGATTTTTTTTCTTTCACTTTCTATAGATTTAACTTTTCAAATCAATAATTATGATATTCTATTGTCTTCATATGGATTTGATATACATGAATATTACATTCTCTGGAAAAATATTTCCTCTTAATTGAGATCAAAGGGTAGTTATCACAGGATATTGGTGAGACTCAACTTGAGCATCTGTCAGCTGGTATGAACGGAGCCACAGCTGAGTTCCTCCAGACTGGGACTGTCTCAGAGCTTCTCTCAGCTTTAGCCACCAGCATCCCTTACTTCAAGACCCACAGCTTCATCAAGAACAAGCAAGCAGCCTCCTTCAAGCACTTGTTTATATGTTTAGCTAATGTTATAATTTACTGAAATGTCCACTTTTTCTTCAGTTGTCTCTGTTTTTGATATAATTGCCCTCAACTTTAATCTGAGCTTTTGCAAAAATTTACATGATGATTAAATATAGGAAAATATCTGATTTATACTGGAAAAAAAACCCCACAAAATACAGAGGATAATACTGTAATAAATGGTGGTAAATGACTTAACAAAAGGTTAAATAGAGAGAACAAACTATTTTGGAACTGCCAAAAAAGTAGCACTGGGTCTTTATGGGTTAAACCACAGGTGTCAAACATGCGGCCCGGGGGCCAAATCCGGCCCGCCAAAGGGTCCAGTCCGGCCTGTAGGATGAATTTGTGAAATGCAAAAATTACACTTAAGATATTAACAGTCAATGGTTTTACTTTAGGGGCAATAAAAAGCCCTACTTTAGTCTCAAGTAGGTCAGATCAGTAAAATACTATCATAAAAACCTACAAATAGTGACAATTCCAAATTTTTCCTCTGTTTTAGTGTAAAAAAAAAAGGGAAATTACATGAAAATTTGTAAATTTGCAGATCTATTGTTATCTGTAAGTTGTAATGCACATTTACAAATGATAAGCAGAAGCAAAATATAGTTACAATTGCACTTATTTTTCATAATAAATTTCAGTTTTTTCGTGGTTGTTCATGTTATTCACATTTTTAAAAGGACAGTTTATAGATGCAAACATTTCCATAATGTAATTTTACTTTTTTCACTATAAAACACATTGAAATGTTTGGAGTTGGCATTATTGATATAATCTTATGTTATTAATTCACTGGTCCGGCCCACTTCAGATCATATTGGGGTGAATGTGGCCCCTGAACTAAAATGAGTTTGACACCCCTGGGTTAAACGAAGCAAAGCAACACAGGAAAACAACACACACATCTGTTTACAGTTTTAATATCTGTTAAACCTCCTCATATGTCCCATAATAAATATATGCATCATTACATCTGGCTCACTGGAACAGAAGAGATAAGAGTTTGTTCTGTTATCTACGTGTTCGCAGAAGAAGAGCAACCTCTGAGTTTCAACTACACTCTTCAAAATTTGGACGAAGACGCACAATGTCTTTTGCAGGAATTTATACCACAACATGTTTCCTCCTGTGCACATGTTCCACCAAAACTACTGTTCTGACACTATCACAGCATCTGTCCACAGCACCGCCAAAGAGATGGACCGACTAGAACTGCAGCTACTGAGTATTTTTGTAATCGATTAATCTATCAATTGTTTTCTTTGATTCAATTAAATGATTATTTGAATAGGTAAGAAAATTTAGTGATGGGGACCAGACCGCCTATGTCGAGACTGAGTGAAGACCGAGTCTTTGAAGGGTCGAGACCGAGTCAAGACCGAGACTATAAAAACAAGTCAGTTTTCATAACCATGATTTAATATCAGCCCAGTGAATAATCAACAGTTAGGCCAGGGGTGTCAAACTCATTTTAGTTCAGGGGCCACATCAGCCTAATATGATCTAAAGTGGACTGGACCAGTAAAATAATATAAATAATAGGATACGAACTTATAAATAATGTCAACTCCAAAGTTTTCTCTGTTTTTGAGTGAAAAAAGTAAAATTCCATTATGAAAATGTTTACATCTATGAACTGTACTTTAATATAACATGAACAAATATGAACGACTTGAAAATTCTTCAGAAACAAAGTGCAATGTTCACAATATTACGCCTAAGTTGATCATTTACACATGTGCATCAACTTACAGATTTAATAACAGGCAGAATATTGTTAAAATTCCATATACTCCTCTAAAGACATGTCAGGTTGTTCATATTTATTCAGGTTATTCAAATTTTTTGTAAAAGGCTAGTCTGTAAATGAAACTTTTTTTTCTAATTTTACTTTTTTTACATTAAAACAAAGAGGAAAATTAGCAGTTTTCATTATTTATCAGTTATTATGATTGTATTTTACAACTCTGATCGACTTTAGATTAAATTGACCTAAAGTGATTTCAACACCCTTGATTATTAATATCTTCAGTGTAATTTTTGTATTTCACAAATTCATCCCAGGGGCCAGATTGGACCCTTTGGCGGGCTGGATTTGGCCCCCAGGCCGCATGTTTGACACCTGTGAGTTAGACTAAGACAAGACTAAGATAGACTGGGAATTGTTTATAGGAGCAGTCTTATATATATGTATATATATATATATATATATATATATATATGTATACATGTGTGTGTGTATATATATATATATATATATATATATGTGTGTATATATATATATGTATATGTATATGTATGTATATCATCATTTTTTTTGTTGAATGAATGCTTTGTTTTGAACATGTTAATTTAAATCATTCAACAAAAGAATGTTACAAATCAGCAATAGTTATTTAACAGTGAACAAAACAGTGATACACTCTCTACCCAGTGCTGGGGTTCTAACCTTTGCTCATACTACAGTACAGGGTGGGGAAGCAAAATTTACAATATTTTGAGGCAGGGATTGAAAGACAGTGTATGACCAATTAGTTTATTGGAAGTCATGAGAATTTATTTGCCACAAGAAAATTTACATAATAGAAAATGTTTTTATTCTATGTGTCCTCCTTCTTTCTCAATAACTGCCTTCACAAACTTCCTGAAACTTGCGCAAGTGTTCCTCAAATATTCGGGTGACAACTTCTCCCATTCTTCTTTAATAGTATCTTCCAGACTTTCTTGTAATAGTTTTGCTCATAGTCATTCTCTTCTTTCCATTATAAACAGTCTTTATGGACACTCCAACTATTTTTGAAATCTCCTTTGGTGTGACGAGTGCATTCAGCAAATCACACACTCTTTGACGTTTGCTTTCCTGATTACTCATATGGGCAAAAGTTTCGGAAAAGGTATGGATAATAGTGTTAGGTATGATTATGACATCGATATATGTTTGGTTTCAAAACAACTGACGTAGTGCCTGCTGAGAAAAAACAACTAAATGTTCATTGTAAATTTTGCTTCCCCACCCTGTATATTCCGGACAGATTTGCTTTTTGCACACTGCACTGTCTAGAACACACAGAAGAGGCAGCACCGTGGCTCTGTAACCAGCTCCTTGTTTACTTTGCAGGATTAAACTTGGAAGTTGGTGAACCGCTGTCAACCGCCCACCTACTTCCAAGTAAACGACTTTCAACTTGATGATGATTAATATCAACTGCCTGTTGATATTAATCATCATCAAGTTGAAAGACGTTTATTCTGCCTTTCTCCTTCGCATTTCCAATATTCACGCATCCTGTTGTTCCTATCAGAGGGATCAAGTGGAAAACAAAAAAAAAAATAGCGCTGTTAAATGATTACCATTTTTAATCCGATTAATCACAGGGTTGCTGTGGATTAATTTCGATTAATCCTGATTAAATAAAATTCCTTTTTAATTCATATTAGTCGCATTTCATTGTGCATGAGCAAACAGACACAAAAAAGAAGGGAATTCATGCACTTAACATGTTTGTCGCAAGCTGGGTGACGCATTAGCCGAAGTACAAGCCGAAACCCTGACTAATGTATGCGTCGTGTTAACCCTTTCATGCATGAATTATGAGAACCTTAATCATGATTTTTTCCCCCCGTTATAATTCCTCTTTAGGCATTAAAAAAAAACAATGTGATTGACAACTTTTTATGAACCTATTTTTCATGGAGTTGCAAAAATGTCCACTCAATTGGATATGATGTGTTTAATTTTTGAAGCCAAGAAATGTGTATTTACTGGTATACTGTGAAAACTATGACATAAAAACACTTTTAATGCTGCTAATCTGATGTTTTCTCATATTTAAACATACTCTAATACAAGTTATTACTCACTTCATGAGGATAATATGGAAAAATACCCATTTTGTTAAAGAAAAAATGATAATTACAGTCTAATAACAATTGATTTACACTCAAACGTGTTACTGCAGATCAGGTTTATCAAGAACAGCAAAGTTACATGATACATAACCGTCCACTGTGTTGGCTGATATGGAACCAAAACAGCAAAACCCATGAATATACAAGAGAAGAGCAGTAGAAGAACTGTCCACTGTGGTGACCGGTATGCATGAAAGGGTTAATGTGGTATTTTAAGGTGGAAGCGCTTCGGTGAAAAGAAAACTCCTTCGTGCAGAGTGTGTATTTTATGTTTTGTCGGTCGACTGTTCCATCCTGTTTTTTTTTTTTTTTTTTTTTGTCCTCATATTTCCATCCAGAGGGCCAGCGGGCTGTTTAGTGTCTTCCATCTTTATGGGTTGGTTCTGCTGCCTGTCACTACCGGATCAACTGCCCATTTGCTCATGTGCGATGCTAACTCTACTTGGACAAACTGCTCGAAATGCGTTGGCAGACTTTGCGTTGCCAGAATTTTTAATCTGATTAATCATGATGATGGATTAATCTGCGTTAGCGCGTTCATTTTGACAGCCCTAATAAAAATAGGAGTTTTTGTCATATCATATCCTCCTGAGACCCAGCAATGCATTTTTGTCCTCTGTAGGGGACAAGAGTTTCACAGCTTTATTGAAAAATAAATAAATAAATAAAGGACATTCTTTAAAAAAAAAGTTAAAAATGCATCTGAAAAAACTGTTGCATTGTCATGTTTCCAATAAAGGCAATTATTTAATGTAAAAAAAGCCAAAACTTTTACTTTTCTGGGTCTCAGGAGGATTAAATGTATAGAATATGTTCAATCATCTGCACCTGATCACAGTTAGTTCCTCAGTTTGTTCTTCTCTAGTCCATGTTCTTCTTGTAGACCCGGGTACATATTTCACTAACAGCTTTATTTTACTCATGTACGTATAGTCTCAGTCCTGAAGGGAGTCACCTCCAGTATTTCTTAACTGTCTCATTTCCACATCATTTCCCAGCGCTGAGTGGCTTTTCCTCCGCCGTGGAGGAGTGTTCAGGGAAGACGGCTCTGGTTTTTTTGCAGCCAATCATTCGACATCCACAGCTGTTACGGCAGACAAATGGAGAAGGAGGCGAGTCTTTGACGTTACCTTTATATTTATGCCTCCGCTTTCTCACAGTTCATCAGCTGAGTATTTGCATGGTCTGTCATCTACATTCAGTTTATGTGTGTGTTTGAAACCATAAAAACACGCTTCTTCTCTTGTTCCTGTGCATGTTTGCTTTAAAACATCCCTCCCTTTTTCTTACTATCCCAGTGAGATGCAGGCGGTCGGGAATCACAGGGAAAACCCCGCCGTTTGACACCACATGTGCATATTAAACATGATACTACCAAACCTTCTGATGTCGGCAAACGACAGGAAGTGGGTTTTTTTTTAACCTGACAGATTCCATTCTTAATTATAAGCAGTTGAGCAGATGTGGGTCATCTGCCACAGGTGCAGACGCTGTAAAAACAAAAAACAAAAAAACAAAAAAAAACTTAAGTCAGTCAGAAAGAAGAAATACATCACCGATAGAATAAAATATGTGAAAAGATGTGTTACTCATCCTGTAATTCCTAGTTTCATAACTACAGATTTCCAGTAAATTGTGTAATTGTGAAAATCAGTTACTGTGACAAAGAGCTGACGAATACCATGTCATATGATTAAAAAAAAAAAAAAAAAAAAAAAAAACTCAACATTTTATGTGGAGCAGATCACGGTCTGGCCCCAAAAAAAGTCCCCACCTGGATTTAACAACACATGGTTCAGAGAAACTAGTTCTTTTACTCTAAAGCTTCTCATTTCTAAAGAAGCATCAGTTTAATAGAAGCATAAAGACATGACTGCGACGTTTATGTGTCCAAAAAACGATGGACATATATGTTGAAACTAGGGATGTAATGATTACCGGTGTAACGATAAACCGCGGTACTGTTTAAATTCTAATTATCATGATTACCACATTTTGAAAGAGAGAGAGAGAGAGACTATCTATCTATCTATGAAAAAGAAACTAAAACAACTCAAACTTGATATGGAAAAGGGTCAAACAGTGTCCATAAGGTGCAATCTTTAATGCACATGTGTATGTTTGATGTTTACATGTTAATATTTGAATGTTTCTGCCAACAGAAAGTACATTGTGCCTATTATTTTATTTGTTTTTGGTTTTTTTTTTACAACTTGGTTAAATTATTTCAGTGTGTGTATAAATACTTTTTGAACATTTTGAGCACATTTCAACAATACCGTGATAATAATGATAACCGTGATAATTTTGGTCACAATAACCGTGATATGAAATTCTCATATCGTTACATCCCTAGTTGAAACGTTGCATGAGCTTATTGAAAAAAAGTGAATCATTAGCACATAATAGTAGAAGGTGTACTTCTGCCACTACATGCAGATTTGTACTTGTGTTATAAATAGTCTTCATGCTTATGTTGAACATCTGCAGAACCGAATAGAATAGAATAGAATAGAATAGAATAGAATAGAATAGAATAGAATAGAATAGAACAGAAATCTACACTGTCACCTAGAAAATTGGAATAAAATATGTGTGCCTTTTCTCACGAAATGATTATAACAGTGTGATTTATTCTTATAGATAAAGTGTAACTGGGACTTAGATATGCATGAATAGAATAGAATAGAATAGAATAGAATAGAATAGAATAGAATAGAATAGAATAGCCTTTATTGTCATTGTGCTATTCCGGTTCCAATATTAACAAAACACCAGTACCACAGAAAAATTAAAAAAAAATAAAAAAATAGATGGAATAAAATTACAAAAACTAAAGATAAGAAAACCGAATATAAATTTGACAGTTTTACAAAGTAACATAAGAATAGAGCTCAACATACATGCTGCAAATATAACACTGGAAGTTCAGGACTCAGCTGCTGGTTCAGGTTTGACATTTACAAGTTTTTTTTGTGCTTTTTTTTTTTTTTTTTTGGCTTGGCGCTGCAGAAGAGAATAAGAGGACATGCCACAAAAAAAGCACTAAAACACATGACAGGGATGTAAACATGAGAAGTTAAAGGGGTAAAGAGGATGAAGGGAAGGATTTCACAAGGGAAAAGAGAACAGAGAGGCTGAGGAGGAGGAGGAGGAGGAGGTGTCGGGTGAAAAAAAAGAGGGTGGGGTGCCTGAAACAAGGGGGATCATGGGGTTACAGAGAGAGAGAGAGAGAGAGAGAGAGAGAGAGGACGAGAGAGGACGAGAGAAGCTGTGGTAACACTGCTGACGCACATGTGAAACATGGAGGGGAGGGAGGGATGGAAAAGAATCTTTGGCTGGGATCGCCAAACCTCGAGACGAGGTCAGAAAGCCACTGGCGACATGACGAACACACACACACACACACACACACACACACACACACACTCAGCAGAGTAGAGGCAGTAATAGTAATAGTAATAATAATAGTTTAATAGGTGATAATCATCGGCGGGGTTATGATTGTGAAAACCACATGGAGCAGGGGAACAGAGTGGGGAACCCCCAGCCCCTTTTCCTCTCATTTTATACTTTGTTAAAAAAAAAATGCAGCTGTGTAATAGTTTGTCGGTCTCTACACCTTCCCTCTCTGGGTGTTTTACTGTGTTTTTATGTTTTGTTTTATTCTGACATTTGCCAGCGTGTCGACTGCTTAATGTTACAAATGATGCAACTTTTCCCTCCACATGTCACACACATTTGGGGGTTTCCGCATGTTTTCTACATGTACAAGTGCATGGTTGTGTCTAAACACTTGTGTGTCCATCAAGTGTCTTTACTTTTACATGGGTTTGTGTCTTAATGCGATAGCTGTAGTTGGTATGTATACAGGGTATGTGCTGTATGTGTGTGTGGTTGCATGCGTGTGTGAACATGTGTGTGTGTGTGTGTGTGTGTGTGTGTGTGTGTGTGTGTGTGTGTGTGTGTACTGGCCAGTTGGAGCGTGGGAATGTGGTGAAGGATTTCTGTGGTATTTTTAATGTTTGTTATTAAATATTACCGCGAGGGACCGCGACCAAACCCCAGACACTCCTCCTCTGCTGCTCCTCCTCTGCCTTTCTCTCCTCCTCCTCCTCCTCCTCAAACAATAATCAGACCAAAAGGCTGAAAAACATGAAGTCAAAACCAAGCCATGACAAGAGTAAAAGTAAAAATAACTTTGACAAATCTAAAATTGCGATGAGCGTCTAATGCCAGCAGCAGGTGGAGCAGGTCCATGGAGGTCAATGACTGAACCAAATGATTTACTCAGTATTATTTCAGTGAAACATTTTAGAGAAAGGCTCAGTTTGGAACCGTATATCTACTACAGGGGTACGTTTCTGGGTTAAATAGTGAACGCAGCCGTTTGCGCGCCCTTCAGCACAAATAGTGAGTGAACGATGGGTCGGCAAACGCAGAGGCTTAAATGAACGCAAAATCTGTTTCTGCGCTCGTTGCGTTTGCTAAGCCATCGTTCACTCACTATTTGCGTTGAAGGGTGCGCTAAACAGGTAGGTTCGCTATTTAACCCAGAATGAACACCCCCCCCCACACACACACACACACCCCCGGTGGTGTGTGTGGCACTGGTTCACTGGGTCTGGCCCCATATTTAGTCCTAATAATACTGAAATAACAGGTTCCCATTCTATTATTACAATTAAAGGGCTGTAAAAGAAGGGTTTTCAGAACAAAATGGTTGATTGTCTTAATACTGAAAATAACAATTGATAATCAAACAGCTGTTCAACAAAAATGATCAATAAATGAAAAGCAATGTGATGTGTGTATTTTGTAATAAAAAAGACACAGGAGTTGAGTAGTAATTATTTATTGTGTTACAAAACATTATGTACAATAATTTTGCTCTCTTATAACAACAAAATTGTGCACATGTTTTCACGCTCATTGGGTCGCCATTTTATTAGTTTTTGTCTGATTTTCATCAAATTTGGAGGATTGCAAGATCTAGTAATAAGATGGCCAAAGAAACATTTTGGGAATGGTTTTGGGGGTATCTTTTAGCAATACTGATTAATAACTGATGCAAATATACTTGCACACCTTGATTGTGATCAGGCCGTGAAACATTTTAGATAAAGACTCAGTTTGGAGCCGTATATCTACAACAAGAACACTGATTCTGATGACAAGAAGAATGTGACGACCTGAAAATATGTGATGAAGATGCTGCATTTGTGTAATATGTTCCATCACACAAAGCATTACGATCGTCACGTTCTTTGTTAATAAGCAGGTGATCATTAGTTAAGGTGCATTACTGCTGTTTTCTGGAGTTCACTACTGACTTATTTTAGATATAGAATCAGAATCAGAATAGACTTTGTTGTCATTTGACAGCACAGTGGTACATCAAACGAAATTATAATCGACGATTAGGGACATCGAGCTGCTGCAACTCCAGTCGTGCCACCACAGAACACTTTTGTTCAAAATTTGCAGTTTGGAACAGAGAGGATAATGCAAGCACATACATAAGACATCATACAGTTTTCACACATCACACGTGGGTAAAAAGCTTCAGGATATTTAGGCAAAAGTGTAGGACTTTCTATTGTATGTGCAATAATCTTCTGTTCTGCAATAAAAATGCAATATTTATTCAATGTTCATTAAAATATAAATGTACTTTTTATGTAAACTTGGGTTCATAGGTATACATACTGTTACATATAAATAAATAAATAAATAATTCATGGGTAGAACATACTTTTAATATTGTTCATAGATATACATACTGTCACATACTGTTAATACTGTGAATTTGTGTCTATTCATATTTTGTCCATTCCAAAAAAAAAAAAAAAAAGTTTGTTCTACTTAGGTCTATTCTTATGTTACTTTAAAACATTGTAAAATTTCTATTCTTTTTTTTTAATCTTATTTTTCGTTTCTCTAATTTTATATTCACTCCATTCTTATTTTCTGTAGTACTGGTGTTTTGTTAATATTGTTGAACTGATAATAAAGGCTATTCTATTCTATTCTATTCTATTCTATTCTATTCTATTCTATTCTATTCTATTCTATTCTATTCTATTCATGCATATCTAAGTCCCAGTTACACTTTATCTATCAGAATAAATCACACTGTTATAATCATATTCATGAGAAAAGGTACAAATATTTTATTCCAACTTTCTGGGTGGTGGTGTACATATGCGTAGTGGACAGAGGAACCATGATGCCATGCACTGGTTTTTACAGTTCTGAACGTTCCCATTTGATCATCGTTGTCTTCACTCCCTGGGGCCAGAAGTGATCATATTTGGACAATAGGGTGGAGCTGGTCAGTGTAACGGGTGATGAGTGAGTGGATGGAACTCCATAATATGGAGATTTCCCACAGTAACCCTGACCCATGTGGTTCTATCAGATATAGACAAACACACACTGAAATACATGCAGGTTTTCTGAATGTTTTCATTCTGTTCTGCATCAGAAAAGGCTGAAATCCTAATCCTGTCTTTGAGGAACATTTACTTTAACCCTTTCATTCATGCTGGTCACTACAGTGGACAGCTGTAGAACAGCTGTTCTCTTGTATATTCATGGTTTTGTTGTTTTATTTGCGTATCAACCAACACAGCGGACGCTTTCCTGTTCTTGATAAACCTGATCTGCAGTGGGATCAAAACACAATATTCGAAATCTCTCTGATGGGACATTTTAGTGACAATTTGAAGATTACTGTTGCTAAAGTGTTGCATTTTTACTTTTAATTTAATTTTTGCTTTAGTTGGACCATAAGGGATTATTCATAACAAGAAGCTACTTTATATTGAAATAAATGTTGGAATGGCAAAAAATTAAAGTTCGCTCTCTCTCTCTGTGTTTTGACCCAGTAACATGTTTGAGTGTAAATCAATTACTAATTGTTATTAGACTGTAATTAACAGTTTTCTTACACAAAAAGTTTTTTTTTTTTTTCATATTATCTCCATGAAGTGAGTGATAACTAGTATCAGAGTATGTTAAAATGTGAGAAAATATCAGATTAGCTGCAAGAAAAATGCTTTTATTTCATAGTTTTCACACAGTATATCACTTTCTGATGATGAGTTTTAAATACATGGTTCTTTGCTTCAAAACTTAAACACATGGTGTCCAAATGAGTGGACATTTTTGTAATGCCATGAAAAATAGGTTAATTTAAAAAAATTCAATCGCATTGTATTTTTCATGCCTGAAGAAGAATAAAAATACTCGGGGGGGAAAAAAAATCTTGACTAAGGTTATCATAATTCATGCATGAAACGGTTAAACATAGCAACAATTTTTCCACACATTTGTTGTTCATCTGTCAATCTACAGCACATTTGTGATCCTTTAGGACTAGACCTTTACAATCCACAGTTTCAGACCACATTGTTATTTCATTTAAGTCATTGTTATTGATTAATTCCAGCCTGAATATGAGAACTAGATGAATATTTACAAATGAAAGGAAATCAGTCACAGAAATCATGACATGTTGTGTTCATATGGTCTAAAATGAAACACAGGTCCAAGTATGTTTTAACGTTGCCATATTCTTTTTTTAATTATCATTACCCACACTGTTCAAACTCTTTCTTACTTGGGGTGAACATCTGGATCTGGATATATCCTGGAGTCATTCTGTTTTTTGGACCCTACAGTAAACGCACTGATGACCTTTTGTGAGTTGTTGCTCCATTAATGAGATTTTCGGCGGAACAGTTGGATTTTATTGAGTCATCTGCTGAGTTGGACTTTCAGAACTTCTGTTTATTGAAGGAAGCAGTTTATTTTCTTAACAGATAAATTGATTACGTTCATCATGCCTTCCATTCCAAATGTTCGTTAGAGGTGTTCTTGTGATCAGACAAGTAACTGTCAGCAGGTAAAAACATCTTTCCTCAACTCTAATTGTCCGAGCACAAAAAAACCACTAACGAACATTCTTGACAGATACAGTCTACTCTCGTTAAACCGCCCGCCGTTATACCACCATTTTCGCTCACCGCCGACCAAAACCATTGCACAAAAATCCCCAATGCATTATTCCATTAGCTACCGCCATTTCCGCCTATCGCCATCCGCCAGCCCAGTTCCATGCACAAACAACACTTATACCATTGATTTCCCGACCGTTATACCGCCAGCGTGATTGCCATCGAGTACACATAAATTTTAACAATGCACTGAAACAAACACGTCAGACGCTGATCGCGACAAGCTACGAGTAGGTCTACGGAACGGCCACCGTTCATTTATCGCAGAACACTCAGTAGGTCAGGATGTCGGGAAGAGGACGTGGGATTAAGCCAAAGCCTCAAGATGATGGGGTGTCATTTCCCGAAACGGTATAATAATGCTTAAAATGTTTCCCCACTTTAAATGATCCTTTACAACATAACAGAATCAAGATTTATTTAGAAACGCAATTAGAACGGGTTAACGGAGGCAGCATAGACATCATATAGTAAAGACATGCACATTAAGGACGCAACCCGTTGTAACGCCATTTTCACTATACCGCCAATTTGGCCGTGAACGGAAGTTGGCGGTATAACGAGAGTAGACTGTAGTTTGACAGTAGTTGTGCTTAAGTTACACTAACAGGCTGTCAAATGACTTTATTATATGAATATTTCTTTTAAAAAACACTTACTGTTCAATAAGGTACAATTTAGCATTAGCTCATCCATGTTGCAAAGCTCCTCCTTTTTGTCCTTATATGGTCACTTCAGCTTCCAAAACACAGCTTCCATCCAAAAACCAGTGGATATTATCACAAGTCTTTTCTACTCTACTGTTTTCCCGTACGTTTTCAGTAGGCTACACTAATAGGTGTGTTCATGGCTAATGCTCACAACCTCACACAGATCCATTGTGATATGTGTAGCTTGTCTTGATATTTTTCGTGCAGATCGCAAACTTGCTAGCTTCTATTTATGATGGTGAAAGTCTGTATTTTTCTGATTTGTTGCTACATGGCATGTTTTTCAGCCTCAGTAAGGCAGCGTGGATATGTGAAGACCGGCTAAGCTAACACCAGAGCTAGCATCCATACAAAGATTTACAGACGCTAGCGTTTAACCCTTTGATGCATGAATTATGAGTGCCTTAGTCACATTTTTTTTTTCCTGAGTGTTTTTATTCCTCTTTAGCCATGAAAAAAACAATGTGATTGAAATTTTTTTAATGAACATATTTTTTATGGCGATACAAAAATATCCACTCAGCTGGACACCATGCGTTTAATTTTTGAAGCAAAGAAACAATATCAGAAAGTGTGTGAAAACTATGAAATAATAACATTTTTAATGCAGCTAATCAGATGTTTTCTCACATTTTAGCATAAAATGGATTTAGGATTAAATAAGTTTATACTTCTTCCAACTCCTTTTCGACCATATGCAAAATTCAGACTTGCACGTATTTGAAGACAGATTCTGTTCATTTAAATGCTATTTTGTTTTTGTCTTAATTTGCTTCGTTTTGTTTTATTTTGTTTCTTTGCATGTTCTAAATAAATAAATAGATAAATAAATAATCTAATACTGTAAAAAAGTTTTTTGTTTTACGAAAACTGTCAATTACAGTCTAATAACAACTAGCAATTGATTTACACTCAAACATTTTACTGCAGATCAGCTTTATCTAGAACAGCAAAGTTACAGTAATGGTATGAATTGGAGTGTATTATGGGATAGTGCATAAGCGTCCACTGTGTTGGCTGATATGGAACTAAAACAGCAAAACCCATGAATACACAAGAGAACAGCTGGAGAAGAACTGTCCACTGTAGTGACCACTGTGCATGAAAGGGTTAAAGTCATTGTTTACATTAATTGATGCCAACCTATCACTTCAACTTTTTTTTTCTAGTAGCGCCAGCAGCAATTTTTGCTGCTTTAAAATGTGTTTGGAAACTTTTTGCAACTTTTGAAAAGTGATTCAAATGCTAAAAGACACACATTTTCCTCTAAATGACACAAAATGATTTTCTATGTCAGTCATAAAAACACATCTGTCTGTAGCTGTAGAAGTCAGTGTTTCCAACTTAGACACTTTGTTGGTATATTAAGTAATTCTTCAGAAACCTCTAGAGCACAGGTGTCAAACATGCGGCCCGGGGGCCAAATCTGGCCCGCCAAAGGTTCCATTCTGGCCCTTAGGATGAAAGTGCAAAACTTAACCTGAACAGTCATGGCTGTCCAAATCCTTTTGGTTCAGGTTCCACATACAGACCAATGTGATCTGCAGTAAAAATAACAACACAATAACCCATAAATAATAACAACTACAAGTATTCTTTGTGAAAAATTATGTGTAAAAAATGTACATGAAAAAAATAACATTATACTGTGAAAATATTTACATTTACAAAACTATTCTTTCACAATAAAACACAAATAAATACATAAAAAAAAACAAAGATGAACAACTCGAAATGTGCAATTTGAACAGTATTCTGCCTGTTACTAAATGTTTTGTGCATTTATGGATCCACTGTGATCTGGAGTTGTGTTAATAATAATAATAAGAGATGGAATATTGTAGAAATTATTCAAATTTTAGTTCCAAACTCCAAAATTTTAACAATATTCTGCCTGTTACCAAATGTTTATGTAACACTGTGTGTAAATGTACATGTATAAATAATAAGTCGAGGCATAATATTGTTAAAATTGCACAAATTTTTCGAATGAAATTTCGTTTTTTTCAGGTTATTCACATCTTTTTTTTGTAAAATGTAAATATTTTCATAATTTAATTGGGGTTTTTTTTTGTAATAAAACAAAAAGAAAAACTTGGATTTGTCATTATTTATAGGTTATTAAGTCATTATTTTACTGGTCTGGCCCGCTTGAGATGAATTTGGGCTAAATATGGTCCCTGAACCAACATGAGTTTGACACCCCTGCTCTAGAGACTCTTTTAAAAACAAACAAAAAAAAGAAAAAGAATAACGACAAATCTATCAACTTTTTTCTGGTGTTGTTGGAGACGTTTGGAGCATGTATTGTGGACTGAATATAAATCAGTCCCAGTGACATTGACCGTTTTCTCTGTTGTCTCTTTTTGGTTCATTTGGGTCGTTAATGTAGACTGAAAATTAACAATGTTCATGTTTTACTGTGATTTGTTGTCGTCTCCTAAGTGGACTGTAAAGTTAAAACCCAAACCAAACTGAAGAAAATGAGATAAAAACTACACAAACAAATAAATAATAACCTAAGGAACTGTTCCAGCGTGTCTCTTTTGGGTCTCTTTATTCGGTCCCCAAGCCCAGATACAGGAAGTGGGTTGGAATTGGGACGGAGTATCGTTCATTTGTAGTTCTAAACATATTTAGGGTGTTTTTATGTTCACTTTTTGTTTGTAACACAATGTCCTTTCTCCTACATCGTTCATTATAATTACATGCACATTTCCAATTATGCAAATTAGGCGATGACATCATTTAGGAACTTCTAGTGACTTTTAGGACAAACAGTAAATACTTTACTCACTGAGGAGCTGGAAACACTGTTTACATTTGAGGTTTTCTTTCAGATTTTTAACATGTGGTTGTGTTTGTGTATGTTTTCTTTCCCGAATTTCCTAAGATGAAGTCCTGACACACTGAAGTAGACAGAGGGATAGTTATGGTTGCAGAAAGCGTAAACAGGAGGGATGTAAACGTACAGGTCAGTTTTTCACAGTGCTCTAACCAAGCAGTCGGTTGGATTTGATCACTGCATCATCACAGCTGCAAACATCTTTTCTTCTCATTTGTTTAAACATGAGGTCTGTAACATTAAGCTGATCACACTGACAGTCTCTTATACAGACAGGTTATCAAATAGAAATAATAAAGATGAATACTTGTGTCTCGTGGATGTAGAGGCTGGAGGAGCTGTGTATTTGCAGGCTTTCCTGCTGCTGTTTGACTGTTGGTCCTCAGCGGCAGTTGGAGTTATCTGGCATTAAACTACGTTACGCTCTATCGCAAGGAAGAGAAGGTCAAGTTTTGGGTGGAGCCGACAGATGGAGGGATTCATACCATACAGTAAACATGTTTTTTTACTTACTAAACACTCAACTCTTGTTTTTCTGAAGATGAATTCTTTCTTTCTTCAATGACTGACTTTAACCCATAAAGACCTAGTGCTACTTTTGAGGCAGTTCTAAAATGATGTTTTCTCTTAAGTGATTTATCACCATTTACTATAATACTATCCTCTGCATTTTGCGTTTTTCAGTGAAAATCAGGTCTTTTTCTGTATTTAATTCACTGATCATGTAGATGTTCATAAAAGCTCAAATTAAAGTTGAGGGTTAGACCCAATCCCAATTCACACTTTAGCCCCTCCCCCTTACCCCTACCCCTTGGCCCTTGGCACTACCCTTTGAAACGGAGTTGCTAGGGGTAGGGGTTGAAACATTCCCCTATGAAATAGGGATGCACCGATACCGATACGAGTATCGGCATCGGCTTTGATACTCAGTGTGTGTACTCGTACTTGTAAAAGTAGTCCGATACAAATGCGCCGATACCACTCACGGCCATGTGACATTCACAGTTCAGTGCAGCAGGTACACAGCGGTGGAATAATGTGTGTGGAGTGTGAAGAGTGTGGAGATTTTTCAAAATAAATGACAGTGATAAAAGTAACACTGACTGCAAGTAACGTTAAAGACACAGACAGATACGGACGCAGCGTTCTGTCCGTCCTCTGCGTACATTCCATCTGTTTACCAGGTGCTCGCGGATGCGTAAACAGAATGAGAATACCAGCGGGGGTACGGAGCGGTGCGGACCGCCGCCAGCAGAAGTGAAAACAAAACTTATCACTCATTTCTCTTTTCTCTTCCTGCTGAAGCTAAACTTTTAAACCTTACCAGTGAAAACGCTGCAATATTAGTATCACATTAGTGTTGCCTCTGTCGTCTCCATGTTTGTTATTACTGACTTTCTTCTTCTTCTTCTCAAAAAACTTTACTCTTCTTCATGGTATTTGTCCAGTATGGTTAATTAAGAGCAGCGCCCCCTGGTGGATTAATTTAGAAACGCTAATTCCAACACATTAAATGTCAGTAGCAGCACTTTGTTCCAGTCAGACTAATGACAACAACAATAAAGCACGTTTACAAAAGGAACTAAGAACTGGAATGGGATTATTAAGTACTTGTATTGGTACTCGGTATCGGCAAGTACTCAAATGGAAGTACTCATACTCGTACACGGTCTGGAAAAAAGTGGTATCGGTGCATCCCTACTATGAAATGGTGCAACCCTTCGTGACCTGTAACATCATCAGCAGTCATTAACAGATACGACACCTTTGTTTTCTAAAGTATTCATCATGCCGTCAGTAGCTGTAACTAGGGATGCACCGATACCACTTTTTTCCAGACCGAGTACGAGTACGAGTGTAACAGGGTCAATTATTTTGCAGCAACGTGGGTATGTATATGATATTGTGTATTGTTATAATTACACAAAATCTGTTCATTTTATTTTCATTTCTTTTGGTTGGTACCTGACACTGTGGGCCTCCAGGTCAGTGTGCGGAACTTTTGGTTTGGGTCTGTTCCCCAGCGAGCGATTTACAGTGTGACACCGCACGCTATAACCAGAGTTTTCGCGCCTTTACCTCTTCCCTTTTGTTCCGGATTTCTGTGGGAGAGGTAAGCAGCTGAGCAGTTTGTGAAAATTTCTGGTTTAGCCTCTGTTAATTTAATTTTTTTTACATGAACCGGCCAGTTCAGGCTGTATGAGGTGCTTGTAATGTGCTGAAACACATTTCTGTGTCATTTTGTTTTGTGTAGGAGCTTGTTTTATGGGGGTCGCTGACTGGAGGTTTTTGTGTTTTTCTGTCACTTGTCAGCCGAAGAACAATAAACAGAGACTGCCTCCAAAGACGTATGTGCGGGTCTCGTCATTAAAAAGAACACAATGCACAGTCCGACATCACCGGTTACACGAGTACTTACATTTGAGCACTTGCAGATACCGAGTACCGATACGAGTACTTAATAATCCCATTCCAGTTCTTAGTTCCTTTTGTAAATGTGCTTTATTGTCGTCATTAGTCTGACTGGAACAAAGTGCTGCTACTGACATTTAATGTGTTGGAATGAGCGTTTGTCAATTAATCCACCAGGGGGCGCCGCTTTGAATAAACCATACTGGACTAGAACCACAAAGAAGAGTGAAGTTTTTTGAGATGAAGAAAGTCAGTAATAACAAACATGGAGACAACAGACGTAACACTAATGTGGATGCTAATGTTGCAGCGTTTTTGCTGGTAAGGTTTAAAAGTGAAGCTTCAGCAGTATGGATGGGAATCATTAAGAATTTAATGATTCTGATTCCATTATCGATTTTGCTTATCGATCCGATTCCTTATCGATTCTCAGTGGGTGAGGGAATAAAAGAGTACAAACGGGTGTGTTTGCATTAACTGTATTTTATATTTCCATCTGCACAGAAAATATAACATATAACATATACAGTTTGTACAAATAATAACAGATGACGCTTGGCCTGGTTGGGGGGGGGGGGGGGGGGGGGGGGCAGTGAAAGTGAAACTAAAGACTCTTTACTAATTCCTTTATTGCCGCATTTCCACTACGTCAAACCAGTTCGACTCGGCTTGGCCCGTCTCCCATTGTTGAGCGCCTCTTTTCCTTTCCCCTACCTTCGGAAACTTGTGTTTGGGTATGATGTTTGTTGCCGGAACTGGAACTGGGCCCGGCATTCACTCTGCCGCTACATTCACAAGCGTTGCTAAGCAGCGTATCAAGTACGTGACATTCATGTAAATGATTCACATGCTGTGGACAAATGTTTGAGCAGATTGAAGGGATTCCACCCTTTTGAAGACATGGAAGCTTTGACAGTGTTACAACTGGACCTGGTGTCATCTTTTAGACCATTTCTGGATACGTTCTGAACAAAACAATGCAGCGTACGCGTGACGTCATTGTGCATGCGCAACAAAAGCGGAATCGATAAGCAGGCGGGCAAACAGGCGGGAAGGCTGTTTTCATTTCCGGGCCCCTCCCCTCCTTTGCCCGTGGTGTGGGCCGTTTCAGCCGCCTCCTCAGCCTGAACACCTGGCTCCAGTCCGCCTCTGCTCTGAACGGCTTCAGTTTTATTGATAACTTTAATCTGTTCCGGAACCACTCCTCCTTCTACAAGTCCGATGGCGTCCACCCCTCTACACTAGGCAGCAGCGTCCTGGCTCAAAACATTCAACACGCTGTCCAGACTAAAACCACTCCCACACCTATGTGACTACGCTCCCCGTCTTCTGCTGCAGTCACCTGCTCCCCCTGCTGGTCACATCAAACATCACCACGTTCAGAGTCTCCTGTACAGTCTGTAGTCAGACTGAATACCACCCCAGCTGATCTCTCCTCCTCTCCCAGCCCCTCACTAATGACAGCTACACCCCTCACTCACACCAGCTCACCTTTGAGGAACAATCTCTCTACTGGTCACCATCCTATTCCTGTTATTTTCGGTTCACGTATGGGGTTTCACACTGCTAAAAGGCATCGTACTATCACCAATCTCCGCCCATTAATATACACCGCAGTCATTGGTGCGTCCTTCTCTATAGGGTTATGGAATTGCCAATCTGCAGTGAACAAAGCAGATTTTATTGCTGCCTATGCCAACCATCACACACTGGACATCCTGGCTCTCACTGAAACCTGGATTACGCCTGAAAACAATGCAACCCCAGCCGCACTTTCTATCAGCCACACATTCTCTCATACCTCTCGTCCATCTGGACGAGGAGGTGGTGTGGGTCTGTTAATTTCCAACAAATGGAAACACAATCAACTCCTACCTTCAGTCAAATACAACTCCTTTGAATACCATGCCATCCTAGTGACAGCACCAGTCAAACTTTACATAATTGTCATTTATCGTCCACCAGGGCAACTGGGTGATTTTCCTGATGAGCTTGACACTCTGCTTTCCTCCATCCCAGAGCATGACTGCCCCATGCTAGTCCTCGGTGACATGAACATCCACTTAGACAATCCCAGCTTCTCAGATTTCATGTCACTAATACTCTCTTTTGAGCTACAGCGGGTTTGCAGTCCTCCAACCCACAAAGCTGGTAAGAGCTCGATCTCATTTTCACCCGAAACTGCATCACAGATGCCCTCACAGTCACACCTTTACACCTGTCTGACCACTATTTCATTCAGTTCAGTGTGTCTCTCCCTGAAAAACACTCTGCTCCCTCCCCCATGGTCTCTTTCCGCCGCAACCTCCGCAATTTGTCCCCCACCCACTTCTCCACTGTCGTAGCCTCCGCTCTCCCTCCCCCCAGCTCTTTTTCCTCCTTAGAGGTTAACGATGCCACTGAGTCTCTGTGCTTTACACTTAGCTCCTGTCTGGATAATCTGTGCCCTCTATCTACTAGACCCGCTCGATCCTCCCAGTCCCACCCATGGCTCAATGATAACCTCCGGTCGCTGCGTACCAACCTCAGAGCCGCAGAGAGAAAATGGCACAAAACAAAAAGCTCTTCTGACCTGATCACATTCCAGTCACTATTGGTATCCTTCTCATCCAGTGTCACTGCTGCGAAGAAGGCTTACTATAATAACAAAATTCATTCTGCCACCGACACCAAGAAACTATTCTCAACCTTTAAAACACTACTCAACCCTCCACCTCCACCGCCCACTACTAATCTGACAGCAGACAATTTTGCTTCATTTTTCACAAATAAAGTGTCTACTATCCAGCAGTCAGTTCACTGATCCACCCATAGACTGCACGCCTCCTTCTTCAACAATCATCATCATCACACACTGCTTCCTCTCCCCTGACTATGGCTACTACTAACTCAACTGATAAAAGCCCAACTGCGTCATTCCCCTCATTTACTCCCCTCACAGAGAACGAGGTGTCTAAACTCCTTTCCTCTAGCCGTCCTACAACATGCCTGTTGGACCCTATTCCATCCAACCTCTTACAGTCTGTTGCCCCTACTATCACAGCACCAACACACATGTGATTAATGCTTCACTGACTTCAGGAACATTTCCTACAGTATTTAAACAAGCGCAGGTAACACCACTACTCAAAAAACCTTCCCTCACCCCCACTCAAGTGGAGAATTATCGACCAGTCTCACTCCTCCCATACCTTTCTAAGATCATCGAAAGGGCTGTTTTCAACAGGTCACAGAATTCCTCTCCCAAAATAACCTCCTGGACATCAACCAATCTGGCTTCAAATCGGCCACTCCACTGAAACGGCTCTGTTGTCTGTGACAGAAGCCTTGAAAGAGGCTAGAGCAGCAGCCAAGTCTTCAGTACTCATTCTACTGGACTTATCAGCAGCATTTGACACTGTCAATCATGATATCCTGTTATCCATACTCTGGAACATGGGCATCACAGGCCACGCACACTCCTGGTTTCAATCTTACCTTACTGGTCGGTCCTTCAGTGTGTCCTGGCTAGGGCACACATCAGCAGTTCACCGCCTCACCACGGGGGTCCCCCAAGGCTCTGTGTTGGGCCCCCTCCTTTTTGCCATATACACCACCTCACTCGGTCAGATCATCCACTCACACGGCTTCTCATATCATTGCTATGCTGATGATACCCAGCTCTATCTGTCATTCCCACCTGATGACTCCACAGTCTCAGTGCGGATCTCAGATTGTCTCTCTGACATATCTGCATGGATGAAAGCCCATCACCTTCAGCTGAACCTGTCCGAAACTGAACTGCTGGTCTTCCCAGCTAAGCCAACCATACAGCAGGACATCTCCATCACTATTGACTCCATACCTCTGGCTCCTACCAGTGTAGTACGTAACTTGGGAGTCATGATTGATAATCAGTTGACCTTCACGGATCACGTTGCCTCTGTCACCCGATCATGCCGTTTCACTCTGTTCAACCTAAGAAAGATCAGGCCATACCTAACCGAACAGGCCACCCAGCTCCTGGTGCAGGACTATGGTTATCTCCCGTCTTGACTACTGCAATGCTCTTCTAACGGGCCTCCCAGCTTGTGTTGTCAAACCACTACAGATGGTCCAGAATGCAGCAGCGCGTCTGGTCTTCAATCAGCCTAAAAGGGCACATGTCACCCCCTTACTCATTGAGTTACACTGGCTACCCATAGCTGCCCGCATCAAATTCAAATCTTTAATCCTAGCCTACAAAATTCTCCGTGGGTCTGCTCCTGTCTACTTAGGTGCACTAATAAAAGCTTATGTCGCCCCACGACCACTCCGCTTGTCTGGGGAACGTAGTCTGGTGGTCCCCAGACCTTGTACAAGACAATCCAGGCTCTTTTCATGGGTCGTTCCACGTTGGTGGAACGCTCTACCAAGTGCTACAAGAACAGAGTCATCCCTGCCTATCTTCAAGAAGCTCCTGAAGACCCAGCTCTTCCGAGAGCACCTCCTGTCCTAGCACTTTCAAACATTCCATTTTAAATATTCTAATAAGGTTTTTCCCAGGATAACCACAGATTCTTTCACGATTATCTCTGGACCTGCTGCGGTGGTCCGGCCTCTTCCCTGCCCTCATCATCACCACTCACTTATCCTCAACCGCCTCCATGTGTCTCCCCCTACTCCCCCCTTCTCCCCCTCTCCCCCAGTCCCTATCTCTATCGCTCTCTCTTTTTCCCCTTCTCTACTCTCTCTCTTTAACCCCAACTGGTCAAGGCAGACGGCCATCCTCCAGGAGTCTGGGTCTGCTCGAGGTTTCTGCCTGTTAAAGGGAAGTTTTTTCCTCGCCACTGTCACCAGTCACAAGTGTTTGCTCCAGGAGGATTCTGTTGGGTTTCTGTAGAATTGACTTAGAGTCTGGTTTTGACCAACTCTATATATAAAATGTCAAGAGATAACTTTTTTGTGATCTGGCGCTATATAAATAAAATTTGATTGATTGAGTGATTTAATTGGTTTTCCCCTGTAAGTCGCTTTGGAAAAAAGCGTCTGCCAAATGCGTAAACATAAACATAAACATAAACAATTCCAAGGAATCGAGCTACTGGGATCCGGCTCTCAAAAAGAACCAGTTCTCGATTCCAATCCCTATTCAGCAGGTAGGGAAAAGATAAATGAGCGATAAGTTTGGTTTTCACTTCCGCTGGCAGTGGCCCGCTTCGCTTCGTACCTCCATAGTATTATAAGTAGGACAGAAACCGGCCCAGCCCTGGGTAGTTGTTATAAATGTGTCAGTAGTTTTTCACTAACTCACACAGTCACTCTTTGAACAGATCCTCTACCTCCACGGTTCCCGCTGGTATTCTCCGTCTGGGTACGCATCCGCGAGCACCTGGAAAACGGATGGAATGTACACAGAGGACGGACAGAACGCTGCGTCCGTATCCGTCTGTGTCTTTAATGTTACTTGCAGTCAGTGTTACTTTTATCACCGTCGTTTATTTTGAAAAATCTCTACACTTTTACAAGTACAAATACAAGTACACAAACTGAGTATCGGAGCCGATGCCCAATACTGGTATCAGATCGGTGCATCCCTAGCTGTGACCGTCTCTGTTCCATGGGCTTTGGTCATCTTTTTGCGGCTATTAACTCTAAACTGCAGAAATGCGATCTATAACACATTGAAACGGCATTAAACAGTCGATCAAATGATTAAGTTGTTTGCGAAGAAAATACGGTCATTTGTGTGTTTCTTTCATTACACTGCTGCACTTTTTGGCTGTGTTTACCTCCATCTTGCCAATGATTTGAACAGAATTATGGGAATTTTTTCCTACCCCACTGTTCGTAGTGTGGTCCTGAAATATCTCAGTTGAGAATCGGGACACTACCCCTTAACGTGTATGCGCAAAACGAGGGGTAGGGGTAAGGGGGAGGGGCCAAGGGATGAATTGGGATTCAGCTCTATTCTATCAGAAACGAAGAAAAGTCAAGAAAAAGTGACTTTTTCAGGCAAGATATCAATAACTGAATGTAAAAACAAGCATCTATTACCACTGTCATTGATCCAGCTCCATGGATTTTACTGGTGAATCAGTGCTGTAGAAGATGACGGTGTTTCCACGGTAACTACAGAGCAACTGAACGTCCAAATGGGTCATATCTGACGACCATGAAAAGATGACAAACTGTATTTTACACTAATTATTTACATGTATTTATAGGATTAGTGGATCAGCAGGTATTAAACATTTTAGACCAGTAGATAGTTTTGGTTGCTGGTGGTGGTTTGGGTTTTTTATGGGTTAAACTGAGACTGAGATTCACTTTTCAACTATTTATACCAAAAGTACAGTTTACAAATCGGCCTCCATGTCCCTTGTGAGATCTTTTTTCTATCTTTGTAGTTGAGTATGAGGTTGATTTCCTGTAGATGCACAGTGGATCAGAGGCCACATAAACAGGAAGACAGAAATACAGCACACACAGACACTTATAGTTAAATATAAATGCTCAGTTTTTTGTTTTTGTTTTTTTTTCTTTCAGTAATAGCTGATGGAAATCTGTTGACTTGTGACCAGTAAAGTTTAAGATACATTTTAAGCACAAATGTTAAATCTTTCTGTCATTTCAGCTCAAATTTGAATCATTCTCCTTGTTGCAGTCTTAGTGTCCTACATAAAACACTGTGGTTACGGTAAAAAATATGGCATCATTTTAGATTTAAAAATATAACATTGTGTTAAAAGGTTAAAATCAGCTCTGTAATGCAGAACTTAGTGAGTGCAGACTTTTAACCAACTAGCCCAGAAACAGGATAAAGCATTTTGCGTTGCGTTGGGGTTAACGATTTAACGAGCGAGCCCCAGCACCACTTCTGTTTTTTTGCTGAAACCAAATACAAGTAAAAATCTGTGAATATAATAAAGAATTATTTGAGGACGCAAACCCCAGTGTGCAAAACTACAGCCCTGTACACAGCTCAGTCTTTTATTTATTATTAGGGACTTTTATCTGGATTTATTTCTAATGTTCACAATTTTTTCTTGTAAAAAACAAAAAATAAAAAACATACAATACAACTCTTTACTGAGTCTGCAGACATTAATCCATTTATTAATCTATAAGGAGAACATTGGTAGATTTCTTAAATAATTTATTTATTGTTTGTTATTTATTGTTTATTTTAATAATAATAAAAGAACAGTTTTTGTTTTTTTTTATATCAAAATAGCTATTAATAATAAAGAATCATATTTTAACCTTTCATGTATAGCAGTCACTACAGTGGACATCTATTCTCCAGCTGTTCTCTTGTATATTCATGGGTTTTGTTGTTTTAGTTCCATATCAGCCAATACAGTGGACACTTATGCACCATCCCATACACTGTAATTCATACAATTACTGTAACATCGCAGTTCTTGATAAACCTGATCTGCACTAACATGTTTGAGTGTAAGTGACATTAGACTGTTATTAGCAGTTTTATTAAACAAAAAGGATTTTTTGCACATTATCTCCATGAAGTCTGTAATAACTTGTATTAGAGTATGATCAAATGTGAGAAAACATCAGATTAGCTGCATTAGAAATGTTTTCACACAGTTTATCACTTTCTGTTATTGCATTTTAAATACAAAATTCTTTGCTTCAAAAATTAAGCACATGGTGTCCAGCTGAGTGGACATTTTTATAACTATAAAAAATAGGTTCGTTAAAAAAAATTTCAATCACATTGTTTTTTTCATGTGTAAAGAGGAATTAAAACACTCAGGAAAAAAAAAAATCTTGAATAAGATTCTCATAATTCATGCATCAAAGGGTTAATTTATATTTAATTATTCAGTAAAGTTATACGAAAAAGTCAGCTATTAAAATAAGAAAGTCAAAAAAGGGCAATAAAAATATATAAAAAATGAACAAGGCAAATATCACACACACATTTAAGTCTCTTATATTGTCAGATTATACTGAAACTGGTGAAAATGTCAGTAATTTGTGACATTTTTCACATTGTGTTTTTGTGTTTTCTGTTCTTAGCATTTATGTTGTTTATGTGTTGTTCGTCTTTTTCTCCATCTGTATTTTATTAAGTACATAGTCTTTATTTATTCTACATATTAATTCACTCCAGTCTGTTTCAAACTTTCAACAGGAGTCCTCACATTCCCCCATCTGCTCATTTTTT